>NC_056729.1:885627957-885927957 GCF_019279795.1 Protopterus annectens
ACAGGCCCAAATATAAGGAAGCTCCTGGATTTCAAACCGTAGCATACCAACCAACAAATAGGAAAGAAAACAAGGGAAAACGAACCAGAAAAAAGGGGGAAATATGCGCCCCCTGAGGGGAACGATAGGGAAAATCTTACAGTATGTGAACTGTGAGGTAAAATCCCGCCACACAAAGGCGGGTTGGATATGTTGCTAAAAGGCACCCAAAACGGGGAAAACTGCCAGCAGGGGACAACATTAAACACCCGGGGTAACCCCGGGGGCTTGCCCCTTTCAAAAGGCCAAAGTGGGAAATGGGGGAAAACTTCAGATGTTAAGGGGGACCATACCCATGGAGTACAAAGGTTAGAACCATTTTTCATAAAGAAAATTATCTTGTAGCAGTTCATTCTTTTTGTGGCGTAACAGAGGAATGTACTCATAAATAATATGTTATGAAACTCACTAAGAAGGGATATGTGATGTCCCACTTAGGACATTTGCCATTTGGAAAATTTTGCAGGCAAATGCCCGGAGGGACCCCTTCAAATGGCACAGGTGGAACCCTAATTGATATTAAAAAAGAAAACCCAACCCCCCCGGATGCTCAGTGGTATCCAAAATGAAGTGCCACGCGGGGTGGCATGATAGTTCACAGCCACTTGCATGGGCAATCCCGTCGTGTAAACGGAATGTGCGGCCCCCCACCCCGCAAGGGGATTGTAAAATTTGGTTGCAAAGCTCAGGGGAAGTTACAAATATAGAAGATAAAGGTACATCATGTGGAGCAGGCCCTAATGTTTTAAACATCCAAGAATGTATTGACTTTGGGGAAATGTAGTAGAGAAAGGTCCAAAAGGGAGGTAACAGAAATACCTTTCCCAAACCTTCCATAGCGGTGAAATTGCCAAATGTGTCCACATTAAAACCATGTGTTCACATACTCCCCCTGGTGTGTCCACTGAAGGCAGCTGGGCAATGTATGTTATAAGGCCCGTGTGGTGGTCCAGGGTCTGTTATCCCAGGGCAGTATACAGCAGGAACAGTGGCCCCTTGGGATGTACGGGCCAGTCCCACAATGGTTGTTCCTCGTGGATGCACACAGATCCCCGGGCGAAATGTCAGTGCACACATGCAGGATGCCCCCCCCCATGCAAACCCAGTAGGTATCGCCATAGGGGAGAACAGGCCCTGGAAAAATTTTACACCCCGGAGTGGCATCAGGTGAGCACGATGTGACATACGTCGTAAAACGTTGAGCTGGGAGAGGCACAGATGACAAACGAGACATGCATTGACCTTTTTGGAATACACCAAAAAATTGTTTTTGAACAGGGCCTCGGTAATGTGTGAGGAAGGTAAAGGGCACCCAAGGATCAGCAGACATACCCAAAATTGCCGACAGGTACCCACCAGGGAATTGGAACCACAGAAATTTGGGGGATGTTTACATCAACCATGTACAACGGATATCCTGTATAGGGACAGTACCGTGAACAAAAATGATGCAGATCAAAGGTGATGGTATGCACATGTTGATGTAACAGCAATGTACACATGATATACTGCCACACGACCCAGGGGTGCACAACATAAAACAAATGCTCCAGGATGTAGAAATAGAGGCAGTACAACTGTACACATAACATGCAAATAAAAAGGGGGGGCCACACGGGGAAAAGAATGCCACACGCCCCGAAAGGAGTAGCTGATATGCCTGACCACGGGAACGTACGAACACATCGCCCATAAAGGGTCGATTAGCTATGTTAACCCCGCAATACAAAAGGGAAGGGCAAGGGAAAGAGGGACAGTCGAGTGAACCCCCTGTCCCCCCAAACCCCCCATGCAAAATTGACGGGTGGACATGGGTGGGTGGAAGAACCCAAAAAGGGGAGGAAAGGTGATAGTAAGGGTTTAAGCAGTTTTCAAATGTGGCCCGTGCCAATGAAGGGCCCGTCAGGGGGGTGCACCCCAAGCAATGAGTACCATCCAGATGTAAGGTGGATTGGTGGTCAGGGTGACAACGCATGAAGGGCTAGCAGTCAGGTGCTTGGGCTGTAACAGATTTCATACAAAAAGGTTGATACATTGGGATGTGTTCCCAAATAACATTGCATGTATATTTTGCCCAAGGGAAACAATGCCCCAAGGAGGCCCCTGTTGAAAGTGAGTTGGTAGGTACCCCATTGGCGGGCAGGATGCCAGCAACATCTGTGTCGTCAATGCCTGCATGACCGTGGTATGCTGCATTGAATGTGGATGTAGTCAAACAGCAGAGACATACCACCACACTGCGTGAGGCCCACACTGAAATGTCTGGCAGTCATGTGTAGGTAGCTAGCTGTAGAGTATGTCATGCACCAGCAGGACACCATGACTGTCAAGTGACACACAACACACAGGTGAACAAAACTACCGTGCAACAGCCTGCACATGTGCCCATACAGCACGTGTGCATGGAACAGGAATACCACTGTGGCGTCTGTGAAAAGGCCAGCACCACCATGTCTCAGTGTGGAATAGTATGGTCCCTACCAGTGTGTAAATGTAGCAGAAGTGCACTGTGATCACTGTTGGCATAGGCACATAGACTGTCCATCGTACGAGTGCCATGCCCTCAACTACCTCTGTCAGTGGATGTCAGTAATACCGGCTGTAGTATGTATGTACCATGCATGCTGCTATGGTTGTGTCTTCAGGGAGTGGTTAGCAGGGATGGTAGCATGGATGTTCAGCAAACAGAGGGAGTGTGTAGGCCTAGCATACAGACACATGGAGGTTTGGTGCATGCTGAGGGTAGTGTAGGTATGGTATGTGTCGTGTAATGTGTCACCCAGCTATGCGTACTGCATGGCCAAGCATGTGTAATGCGTGGGAGTCCATACTAGGGAAGGTCGTGTTGCTGGCAATACATAGCAGTAGCAACTGTCCCAGGTGCAATGTACAGCATGCCAACCGACTGGCATGTAACCTGTATGGTGTACAGTGTCTGCACTGTCGCGTGTCACAATGTGCGTAGTGGCCATTAACCTAGTATGGGTATCTGAACATGGACTACCTATGATGCAATGTGTCATGGGAAAATACAGTATGTGTGTAAATCACGGTGTGGTGTGGGAACCACCCACCTGTAATGTTACAGTCCAGGTATGTGACTGGGAGGTATGATCTGTGTGTACAATGTGGACTGGCAGGTGTGCGTGTAGGGCATGGAGGCAGGTCCCAGGCACCGTAGATAAATGACATGTGTGCTGTACTGTGTGTGCAGTGCTAGTGTACAACACAGTGGAGGGTGTAAGCATTGTCACACATCACTGCATGCTGTGCCTACCTGTGACAGCCCTGCCAGAACAGACATGTGACACGCTGCACAGGCAGCATAGCATGAGAAGATGTACATGTGGGCTGCACCTTAGCCAGATGTCCACCGTCATGTGTGCGCGGTAGTGTGGTTCAACACGACTATCAGACTGGACAAACAGCACATGCCTGCATGAACAATATGACCATAGTCAACAGTCCCAGTGAGAGGGTAGGCCAATGTAGACTATCCCTGCATGCAGAGCGGTGGCTACTGGACACCTGGCCAGCCACAGACCTGGACGGTTAATTAACCATTCAGGCATCACATGTCCCCGTCCACGTCGGCCGTACAATGTCATCACAGCGTGGTCACAATAGCAGGTGGCAGGCAGACCACGGTGTACCAGAGTGATGTGTCATGTGTGCATATGTTGAGTAGCACAGCCGTTCACATGTCTGCAACATACTGGTGCCGCGATGTATACTGTTACATGATGAATGGAACTGCACTGTCACCCACTACAGGGCCAGCTGGCACAGGTGTGGTGTGACTAGTGTAATATGTTTGCACAGGATACACACTGCTGTTGTAGGCAGCCATGCTGGTGGCCACCAGTGATATATGCAGTGGTCATACAAACATACCGTTACACAGTGTTCAGGCAGGAATGTCAATTTAATGCGTGAGCGATGTGCTGCTATGTGAATGTGGGTGTTTGTTGTGAATGTCACACATCCAGAAGACACCATCTGGTGCAGTCATGGTTGTCAACACGGTACACACATCCACAGCAGTCAGAACCCAGTCCGACAATGTGTGTCAGTCACCCTTGTACCGTGTGACATATGTGCACATGGCGGAACACCTCCCACTGTCATCTAAGCTGGCTACATGATGGCTGGAATGTGCTGTAGAAATGTACAATGCTGGTAGCCCAATGAAGTACCTGGAATCAGACACAGTACACTATGTCAGCCATGTAAACCATGCACAACAATGACTGCCCAACAGACACAAACAATGCATTGACACATGGAACATGTGCTCATGACAACCCCACTGAGGTATGTTGCACATATAGATGTACAATTGTCATCTATGGCCATAGCATGGATGCAGACACACATACTCCACAGGTAGTACCATGTGATGTAGGTAGGGGGCATTGCTTGTGTATATGTCACAGTAGATGTACACAGACATGTCCTGCATAGCCGTCATGTAGGGGTAGCTGTGGTATGTCACTACTGGACATGCCCATACAGATTACCATGTCCCCGCAGGAGATGTGTTAGGTGTGTACCACATGTGACATGCTGACAACAATCTGCGATGTGTATGGCTGCGTGCCTGTGTACCGTGACAATGTCTGTGATGGGTGCAAAGGCACATAGTATCGTATTGTATGCACACAAGCCCCACATAGCTGCATAGCCTGAACATACAGTACAAGGAGTGTGTGGGATGATAGCAACCCACAGGTGGAGATGGGTATGGACGGGTGACCCACAACCACATGTGTGTGTGTACGGTGTTCACGTCCACGACACATGAGCATCTGAGAGGCTAGCGTCACAGTTGTACAGGGTCGCATGTACATATGTTCAGCAACATCCCTGTATGTCCCACCACTGGCCTGTGGACCAATGGACAACAACCAAATGTGCAGGTATGAGATGTGCAGCACATCACAGATGCCTACCGTGAACAGGCCTACCATGTAGACATGTGCACAGTAGGTCTCGCCACCTGCAGTCAAACCGTTAGGTGCCAAACCACACCAATAGTCCGGCCAATGACACAGATGGGTGCATGCCTCTGTGTATGTATGTCTGTGAATGGCTCGGGCATAGCAATATAGCCGTGTCACCATTGTGAACAACAATATGAATGGGTTGTATGTGTGAGGGGTGCATCATATGTGTATGGTCAGATCGGCGATACCATCACTGGGCCTGCTATGTGAACATCCATGTCCCCATACATGGATACCTCTGCTGAGGCCAACACCACATTCACACAGGGAGGGATGGCGGTGTAGTGCAGCAGCAGACATGTGGGTGGCAGCGGGCAATGTATGCACATATGTGTTACCCACATCAGTTCAGGCAGATATCCATGTGCATGGGATAGCGGTGTGTGTACACATACAGCACTGTGTCGATCAACATCCCAGCACATAGCACCTGCCAGGGCTACAGTGTATGCATGGATGTGTGATACCTGCATGCACCACACACACCCTCAACAAGCGGCGTACAGCATACCTCGCTGGAGGACAGTGTCCACACCATGGTGATAAACATGTTGAATGTCCATATTCACACAGCTATGACAAAAGCAATGGACAGCCACCCTGCCAATACCGTCAGCCCCTGGGTGGGTCACACCCATTGCCATGTATGTGGCATACCCTGCCATATCATGCAGAGATGACCAGCAAGGCTGCATGAGCTATCACAGTCCCACATGGTGCAATGGACAAAGGCACTCTCACTATCAACCATACACAGTAGTAATGTGGTGGCGATGCACCCTGTCATGTTACAGGTGCTGTGTGATGCTCTGCACAATGTGTGCGTGTACATGCTATGCATGGCCTTTCCTGCTAATGTGTCATGGTTACACATTGCTCCATGTCTATCACATACGTAACACAGGTGAGCTGGGGCAAGTTGTCCAGCACCGGTACAGTGCTGTGTGGAAGTACATGGCACAACACATGCATGTGCAGGTGTCCATGTGTATGTGTACAGTGCGCTGCTGGCGTTCACAATGGACACAGGCGTGATGTGTACTGACATATACACAGCGTACAGGTGAACAGTAGCACAGACGTCACATGGGGACATATGCCAACTGATATGGACATAGGTGCAGCCAGGTACACATGTCCATGGCAGGCTAACATCTACATGGTGCGTGCACAGTGTGATGGGGTGGCACACAGATATGATGTGACACCCAGTGCTCAATGGTGTGAAGCCACAACATCGGCTGTGTCACCGCCACGACGCCCTTCACAGATCACTGTGCAGATGTCGTACATGTCATAGCAATGTATTTCCAACAGTATGCCAGCACAGCAGTGTGAATGTGACCTGCCACCATCATTATGTCTTCCAGATAATGCCACGTTCCCGGCTTCCACCATTTAGCCGACAGGAGGAGGAGGTCATCATACCATACCTCCAGAGTAACTACAACGCCCTGTTTAGCCATGTGCCACAGCAGGCACAAGAACGGCAGGAGATGTGGGAGGAGTTGTGCAGGAGGGTGAACAGCGTGGGCGGAACCAACCGCAGCTACCAACAAATCCGCAGGCACTGCACAGACCTGATCCGGCATGCAAGACAGCGTGCGCTGCAATCGCCAGGCAACAGCGTGGGACAGGTGGTCGGCCACCAACACAGCCCCCACTCACAGCTACGGAGGAGCTCCTGGCCAGTCTGGGGACACCCCCGGAACAACACGCAGAACGACTTGCGTCCATGCGTGGAGGTGGGTGTCACCCAGGCTATGAGCCTGGAGCCGCATGGTAAGTCAGTGTTGCATGTTTGTATGATAGGCGACGTGGGTGTGGGTGTCATAGTACAACACATGATATAGCAATACATGCCAGGTATATGGCCACACAAGATGCAAACCATTGTATGCTATGTTGTGTTAGCAGACATGTGCATAGCACATGCAACCACACACATGCATGATGTGTCATGCACAGTGCTGACCGTGGAGATAGTAATGGCTAATGTGTATACCTTTGTGTAATGCCTTTACAGGTATGCGTCTGGTGTCGCAAGGACAAGGGGCTGTTTCAGGTTAGTCTGTTGCCAGGCAAGGGCATGTACTGCGCTATTGATATTCCCCATGTGTCTAGGCATGACATGCTCACCTGTGTGTGACCCGTCCGCGGTATACAGCTTCGCACCACCCGACATACACACCACCCATGTACGGTAGATACACCCGTTACGTAGAGTGGTATGACACCACACAACCAATTGGTGTGTTCGTGCATTCAGCTATGCATACAATGGTGTAGGTGTTACACAATGGCTGCATGTGTAGTATGCATTGGTATGCCAGTGCAGTATGGACACAGTACCACAGAGTGAGCTGTGATCTGGCCAGAGCACAGGTGTTACCAATGTGACCCATGCCCCTGCATCGGTGCACTGCGTTGTGACATGGCGCATGCCATGTCCCATGCACGTGGATGTCTGGCTGCAGCATTGTCACACCATGATATGACCTATGCACAACATAGCAGACATACACACTGTCAGCATATCCGTAGTGAATGTGACCGCGTCACACTAGTATGGGTGTATGTCACATGGGCCACCACAGGGCCGTGTGCACAATGTCTACCACACACAATTGTCAATGAGTCAGACAGACAAGGCCATGGTTGATACCTACAGGCATGTTGCCACACAGCACATCCACAGTGGGTACTCACCATTGCACCCTGTACACACATAGTGGGTTCATCAATGTAGTGGACACCCTGGACATCTGATGTAGTACACCAGTGACATGAAATTCCTCTCCACAGCTACTACAGGTGCCTCCAATGTCCACCATATATGTGCTGCTGAGCAGCTGAACTGACTTACAGACATGGCAATGTAATGCGTCCAGGTCGCGCATCCCACAGACCCATAGCTGTGTCCTGCTACTGTGCAGTGGCACAGAGCCGCACCACACACCGTGCAGCTATGCACACAGCTCACAGCAACGTGCCTGCACAGACATCACTGTTACACATACATTGTATCTGTACACTGTACACATAACACTGCACCATGACAGCCATCGTGATGAGGAGGATGCGATGTGACACCATCTACACATGTCGACATGATACAGCACATGTTTTGCGGTGTACATTACATAGTGTTGGCAGCCATGTGTACTCTCAACTTGCCCGCGGCCACACGGTGTATCACGCTGATGCATGCAAACTACCATGAATGTGTGTACTGCATGCCTACTAAATGACACCTGCCTGTTGTACTGTCCCCACCAGGGCAGTGTACATACTGCCACTATGAATGTCTGGTCTGCATTCACTGGTCTGTGTTGTGTGAATGCTGCATGCCACCTGCATTATCACATGCATGCTGTGTGTGTGTGTGTGTGTGTGTGTGTGTGTGTGTGTGTGTGTGTGTGTGTGTGTGTGTGTGTGTGTGTGTGTGTGTGTGTGTGTGTGTGTGTGTGTGTGTGTGTGTGTGTGTGTCTGTATTGTAACCGATGGTATGTCTTTGTATTGACAGGTGCTGTAGGTGCGTTCCCCTCCTGCGGTCAATCTGATGCTAGTGTCCCCACAGATACTAGTGGTGATGAGCATGTGCATGAGGCACAGGCAGGGTCGTCACAGGCAGAGTCTGTGCCACTGGAGAACATCACACATCGTCCCTTTCATCCCTGCACCACGGTTCAGATGCCGACACATACCCCAACACCGTTGCCCATAGATGGCGGTCAGTCAGCGTCTGTTGTGCCCCAGCAGGAATGTGTGGTGGCTGCAGAAGGTGTGGGTACACACGATGTTGCCAGTGTAAGGACTGGTGCAGTGCCACGCAGGCATGTGGCAGGTGCTGCCCGTAGGGGGGCACCGCTAGACATACACCTGCCGTACAGGGTGCAGCAGCTGGTATAACCAGACGCATGTTCCAGACTGTAATGGCGGCGCAGGCACGTGCCGGAGGGCAGAACCAGGGCGGGCAGAGGCTGCAGAGGTCCGCAATCCGTACCCTAAATGACAGCATCCAGGCATTGGCGAATGCACAACAGCATCTTGCGATGTTCTGGATAGGAGATTAGGCGATATGGCTGGTCTCATCGACCGAGGCTTGGCCATCCTTGGCGTCGCAGTCCGTGCAGGAACACCAGGTAGGGGTGAGGCATAGGGCGCGTGGAAGTGTGCCAGCAACACCACCTGCTGCAGGTCAGCGTGTGCGTGCCACCTCCCATGCCCACACAGACAGTGATGGTAGCAGTAGCACTGCAGCTGCTACTACACCATCCACACCAGGACAGAGCAGGCCGCGTGGGCGTGGCCCTGGCCGCCCGTCGTGACCGCGTTTCCAGCGGTCATGTGACAAAGGAGAGTGGACAGTCTGTTCCTGCACCCGGGTATGCCCGTGCGACCCCAGGCAGGCGCGGGTCTCTTCGCCTCCGGCAGACACAGTGAGCCGTAACACCTGCACTGTACAGTCAGGGGCTGCCAAGCATACCCCGTGTAGGCATCACAGATGACTGAACTGTGTACCCACACACCCACACACAGCAGACACAACTGTAGGGCTCCACCACACCCACATGCAATCTACATAGTCATGCCCACTCAATGCACTGGCCCTTACACACACACATGATGTCATCCATTGGTACAGCCCATGCCTGTGGCACACATATCACCCTGTGCATATGATTAAGTCTCTGCCGCATAACTGTGAGCCACACCATCAATGCACGGTTAAGCTAACATATTATGATGCACAGGGTGGACCGCGATAGTGAGAGGTGTATGTGATACCTGTGTCCGCATAGTGTGTGCTGTGTATGTTGTGGTGTGTGTGTATGGCTGGTGACAGGTGTGTATGTGATGTGTGTTGTGCACGGACATCATGCAGCAGACATACCATGCAGGACAGGTGCAGCATTCATTGATATGTGTACACAGTATGTGTGGTGGTTACATGTGTAGCACCATGTCGGTGCAGTTAACCCGTATGATACTGATGGTGTACTTGCGTGCCTACTGGGAGCACTGTAATTAGTTCCCCGCGTGTAGTCGGGGTACCCACAGGCATGTCTGGCAAAATCAGCATAGCACAGTTACCCACATCCGGCATGGACCCTACATAGGTACATAGGCACACATGAGCGTGACAGGATATGTGCCCTCGACATGTGTGGACCTAGCATGACTGTGTGTGGCATCTAACACCCCTCAGGATGGGGATGCCATATCCATCAGTCCCCAGTCCCTGGTCTAGCAGTGACACACAGAGGTTGACTGGCGCATAACTATCGTCACACATCCACCGTCATTAGCAGTCCTGGACAAAGGCAGTCAGGGCCTTTCCTTCACATGGCCTGGCACTCCTCCCCGTGTTGTAGTGGGTGTCTGGCCGTTACCCTGTTCCCCCAGCACGTCCCACTCATCTTTGAGTTGAGGTGTCTGACAGTCGCTTCTGTGCCCGTGTTTGCATGGGGCTGGGAGGTGGAATGTGCCCATGTCACCCAGGTCAGACATGGCCGTGTATGTCAGGCACAGATCACCACGGAGCAGCTGTGCTGTGAAGATCCACAGCCGGTGTCCCCTTGGCCGTGCACCTTGTGACACATGTCCTAGCACCGTCATCCCCGTCTTGTGGAACGTTTGCGGTCCTTCCGAGTGCTGCAGGCGTCAGGTTAGCTACAGGCCACATGTGCCATTCTACGCTGTCTTTGCACTGGTGTGTGATGTCTACAGGGTACAATGAACACCCCTGATGTGGTTGCCATTCCATCCAGACCAGGAGGCCACAATGGAATGTCTTCACACCCACATTGCCATTGTGTGTGTTGACAGAGGTTGCCGACAGGTGTGGTAGCCGTTTCCCTGAACATGTCCACCATCTTTAATGGCGTACCACCTACATGTGACATTGGGACGAACATGTTCTTCACACTGGGTAGGGCTGCACCTTCTCTGGCATTTGGTAGCAGGCCATGGCTCTGGCACCAGTCATCCATGTCTATGGCGCCTAGGTGGATGTTCGGTGTAACATGGGGTGTTGGGTATGTTGGCCGGTGCGTAGTCATCTGCATACCTTGTCTGCTACAATCCCCCTATGATTGCATGCACATTGGAAGGTCGGATGCCATATGGCAGGGGGCACAGGAGTGAGCCCTGTGGGCCTCCACTGGGTCCAGATATGAGTGTGACAAGGCACCTTGAGCACCAACCCTGTGTGGTGTGACCTCCAACCTGTGTGAGAAGCATCGGGTGACATATGTCCCCACATGTATGCTGGCGAGCCTTTCCATGGGTCCCATGTGTAGTGTGCTCTGAAGGCTCCCACCAGGTCATGGTACTGTGTGCAAACCCACGTATCCCCATCAATGGCCTTGGTGAACACTCCAGACTGGACGAGCAGGTTAGGAGGCAGGATCCGCCCTTGACTATGTAGTTGTGGGTATGTTCGGTATTGGCTGTACACCGCTATCTGTAACCATGACCACCTGTATGGACCTCCACACAGCTTTGCAGACAACACTTGTCAAGCGTATAGGGTGTGGCTGTTGACAGTCCATAGGAGCACTACCCTGGCATAGTGGGACCACAGATGCCATATGGCATCCATTGGGGATATAGCCTATAGAAAGGCTAACATGACACAGTGGCCGCATGTGTGGTCCGAGGGCCTCAAAGAGGATGGGTAGCACACAGCCAGGGAAACCATCGGTGCCCATTGCTGACGTGTCAAACGCCATAGAGATATGGGATCACTCAGGTCATATGATATGTTTGGGAGGATACACTCTGGTGGGATGGATATGTTCTCTGTTGGGGGTGTTTGTATGCATGGAACATGTCCTGTGGTATGCAGACAATGTCTGTGGGTGCAGTGACTGTTGTACCATTCTGGACCATTTCCAGGCAAGTCTGTGTGCCCCAACCATGTCCTTACCACAGTTAGGGAAGGCCCTGTGGTTGTCTCATGTGCCCTCTGCAGTACCACTCCCACGGCGGACCTGGATGATGGTATGTGGGGCGTATGGTGGCGCCAGTATGAATGGGTGATGGTTTCCCTGGTACTGTCATTGCCCTGCCATGTAGTAGCTCCAACTGTTGATGTACAGGTAGTCAGTGGCTGCGGTCCACCACACCATGTGCCTACCTGTGGTGGACAAGGTCCTGATGTCATCATGTTTGCCTGTTGCAGACATGCATGTGGAGTGGTCGGGGAAGGCATTCGTTAGGCGTTTGCGGTCTGGCCTCTGTTCAACATTGGCATGGAGGACTTGTAGGGTACCACACGGGTCGTATGATGTGTGTGGTTTTCTGTGGAGAGGTCATCACTGAGGTCCCTCATGCTGGTGTTGGTTACAGTGAGTGGATGACCAGTGGATCCACTATACGGTCTTGCATCACCATTGAGGGCTGTACATCCTGTGTGGGGCATATCCTCACCATGCGTGATGGGCAGAACTGTCAGACATCCCCTGGTATGTATGGTGCATGGCTGTTTAACAGTGGCCAGGTGTGTGAACACCTGGGACTGCTGGCGTACTGTGTTGTGCCATGGGTAATGTTCCCAGGCTATGTATGGGTGGTTCATGTCACCCAATACGGTGCTGTTGTGAGAGCATGCCCACTCACCAGTGTCCTCAGGACATCTGTGAAGGTATCCTGTGTTTGGGAGGGTTGTCTGTAGCATGCAACAAACTGTAGGCCAGTCCTACACATGGTTAATTGCACCTACATATTCCCCGCAGCAACAACAACGTCTGTGGCATGACCGGGTTACTGTTGTGTGGCCGGACACACAGGATGGTCCGCATTCCGCCACCCATGCCGTCGCACCATGTGTATGCATGTCTGATCTGTGCCGACTCTAAGTGTCTGAGCATGCCCAGTAGGCAGCTGTGTAGATAGACACACAGCACAGTGCACACCGCGGCCGTCTGCAGTTATACCCCGGGTGCATGCCTGTATCCCCTACGCAACGGCCACGTCTGTGGCATGGCCAGGTTTCTGTTGTGTGGCTGGACACACGACGGTCCACATTACGCCACCCATGCCGTCGCAACATGTGTATGCATGTCTGCCCTGTGCCGAGTCTAAGTGTCTGAGCATGCCCAGTATGCAGTGATGTACTGATCAGTAGTTACTTGTTATTCTCGACTGCAGCACTAACGTGTTAGTGTACGGCGACCTTGGGATGGTAACAGACTGCGTGACTGCGCACTCTGTCCGAACACCCGATCGGGCGCATTGCCTCTGCAAATGATACCACTCACGTAGGGGTATGCCTCCTGACAGCGCTCTGCTCAGTAAACTCGGTAGCGCGTTCTGTAAATGCTTCATACTGTAGTGTGTTCATGTAGATAGGCGTAGGTTCGTCCCCCGTCCCTTCCGTGTGTGTGTGTGTGTGTGTGTGTGTGTGTGTGTGTGTGTGTGTGTGTTTCCAGCTGCCTCTGCGACTGATTATGCTTTTAGACGCTCCGCAACACATGCCTTGGCTATTGCCAACTATTGTCACATTGATGGCGTCAGCAGCCTACAAGTATGCCTGTGACAGCGCTCTGTTCAGCAAACTCGGTGCGCGTTCTGTAAATGCTTCATACAGTAGTGTGTTCATGTAGATAGTCGTAGGTTCGTTCGCGTCCCTTCCGTGTGTGTGTGTCTCTGTGTGTGTGTGTTTCCAGCTGCGTCTGCGACTGATTATGCTTTTAGGCGCCGCAACACATGCCTTGGCTATTGCCAACTATTGTCTTCGCTGGCGTCAGCAGCCTACAAGTATGCCTGTGACAGTGCTCTGTTTAGCAAACTCGGTAGCGTTCTGTAAATGCTTCATACAGTAGTGTGTTCATGTAGATAGTCGTAGGTTCGTTCCTGTCCCTTCCGTGTGTGTGTGTCTCTGTGTGTGTGTGTGTTTCCAGCTGCGTCTGCGACTGATTATGCTTTTAGGCGCTCCGCAACACATGCCTTGGCTATTGCCAACTATTGTCTTCGCGGCTGGCGTCAGCAGCCTACAAGTATGCCTGTGACAGCGCTCTGTTTAGCAAACTCGGTAGCGCGTTCTGTAAATGCTTCATACAGTAGTGTGTATCATGTAGATAGTCGTAGGTTCGTCCCCTGTCTCTGTGTGTGTGTGTGTTTCCAGCTGCCTCTGCGACTGATTATGCTTTTAGACGCTCCACAACACATGCCTTGGCTATTGCCAACTATTGTCTTGTGGCTGACGTCAGCAGCCTACAAGTATGCCTGTGACAGCGCTCTGTTTAGCAAACTCGGTAGCGCGTTCTGTAAATGCTTCATACAGTAGTGTGTTCATGTAGATAGTCGTAGGTTCGTCCCCCGTCCCTTCCGTGTGTGTGTGTGTGTGTGTTTCCAGCTGCCTCTGCGACTGATTATGCTTTTAGACGCTCCGCAACACATGCCTTGGCTATTGCCAACTATTGTCTTGCGGGTGACGTCAGCAGCCTACAAGTATGCCTGTGACAGCGCTCACGTCAGTTAACTCGGTAGCGCGTTGTGTAAATGATTCATACTGTACTGAGTTCATGTAAATAGGCGTAGGTTCATCTCCCATCCCTTCCGTGTGTGTGTGTGTTTCCGTTGCTTTCGACCATACAACTGAATAAGCAAATTGTTAAAGTGTTCACAATCAACAGTGTGATATTTAAAATCATGTTAAGACTCACATTGTTGTTTTTGAACATTCTTAGACATAGCATATTTCCTGCACACGTTGTGGAAACAACGAAAACGTTGCATGTTTTAATGAACTGTTCAAATGTTACGAAGACTTGTGTTGTGTCGAACTACGGGGACTATTCTTGCTGCTGTTTTCCGGTTTGTTTGTGTTTCATAGTACAATATCATGTAATACGTGTGTTCATAGTATGCTTTCTGTGATGTTGACATGTGTGTGTTTCGTTAGCAGTACGTCTCTGCTTTCTATGCTGTGGCTACATCTCCATTGCTCGCATAGAAAGTGACAAATGGAAGTGTAAGGGTGGACATTTAAAGCCTGGATACTTCCATGTTATGTGTAAGTCTCACGGGGCCAACGGGTGATAGCGCATACATGTCTATGAAGTACCTTTGGATACCATATCGACCTGTCGTGGACGAAATGTTTATGTTGACTGTTCCATCTACCTATGTGTGACATGGTTTGTGGCTATAGGGTGCCAACAAGTCTTCCCTGTTCATTGGGTGTTTGCCATGGTGTATTGACATCAATCCTATTAATTCACTGAAGGATGTCTTTCTTTGGTGTCAACGCCATAGTTTGACCATCCTATGTCATTCCCAGCAGACGTGGAGATTGTGCCATTGGTATCTTTACACAGGTGACCCATCTGTTCCACTGTATGGAAGCGTGTGATCCCCATAGATGTGCTGGCACATGGAGTGTTGTGTCGCCCGGTATCTGCCCAGCGGTCTTTCTTTGAATGGGGAGTGTACTGTACACCGTATCTGTATTCCCTGGGTTATGCCTTGCAACAGCTGTGGGATTCCCCAGGTTTGCAGCTATGGGTGCCATCTTGGCCGTCGTTTGTCCATCCATGGGAACTGCCTACTGGACACTAGTATTGGGCTGTCAACATTTCACAGCTGCATTCTCCATTTCCGTGGATGATCGGTATTAGTATTGCGGAGTAACGATATGCCATGGCCACGTCCGCTGCAGGCGGGGCGATGAATCATCTGCCAATCCACACCGACACCCATATTTGCATACCCACGATCCCATGTCTGCAACCGTCGACGGTACCCTTGCACACCCTTCATGTGTGCGGAAATGGGATGTGGAAATGCGTGTATGGATGCAGCAGCCTGGGGAGTCCTATTCATATGTCCTGCATTTCATGGACGGCTGTCATCACCCTTGAAGACACCTGTGGTGCATATATCTACCTGTGCCGTAGTCACGGCTGTCACCTCTTCCGGTTCACACTATGTTGCTCACACTCACTTAAGGAGTAATTTTTGGGTCCTGCAATGGACACCGATGTGCATATGTAAAGTTTAGGACATGTTGGACTGTGTCCATTCGGCCAGTGGGTTTGACTGCCGTATGTTCCCCATTCCTGGATGTCTGTCCGCCTACCCATATTATGTAGTGCTACGTAACCCGTGTCCTTCCACAATTTACCCATAGGGTGTTACTGTAGTCCTGCAGGTTGGCAACTGCTTTACATAATCCTCACAGGTACCATTGTGAACTATCCGCCACTGTATTGTCAGTATAACACAGCCGGTACATGTAGAACCTATTTATTCATGACAGTATGTCGGTTATGTGTGTGAACTCCATATTTTAGCGATAGTATGACCTTCCTAGTTGCCCTTGTTGGTGTGCCATTAATATGTGTTCCACAGGTCGCAGGTATGTTCCGCAGAGTGGGCGGGTGATCCCCACATACTTGATAGCACCTTCGCTGCTGTGTGCGCTGGGATTTGCATGGCAGGATGGATGTCTACGGGTGTATGTACTGCTGTTTCCATCTTTATGTCCTGTGTCATGCCCTACTACGGCTGTGTGATTCCACCAGGCTTGCTATTATGGGTGCCATCTTGTCCGTCGTTTGTCCATCCTTGGGAAATGCCTACTGGACACTGATGTAGGGCTGAACACATTTCACACATGCCTTTAGCATTACCCTATGGATGCTTTGCATCCTTACTGGGGACTAAGGCACGTCCTGTACCCGCAGCCCTCCCAGGTGGCGGGACAACGGATTATCAGCCAAACAACACCGAGCCCCATTTTGCATACCCAGGATACCAGGGCTGCAACCCCCCACGGTACGCATGACACATCCTTCATGCGGAACTGGGATATGGGCGCATGTATGGACACGGCAGTCTGGGGACCTCTGTTCATATGTCCTGCATGTCATGGGCAGGTATCATCAACCTTAAACACGCTGGTGGTGCATATGTCTAGCTGTGCGTAGTCACGGTTTGTACTCTGATTGGCTGATCTTGGCGCATACTGGCAAAACAGTCAGAATTTTTGGAGTCCTACAATGGACACCGATGTGCATTTGTAAAGTGTAGAACGTGTTTGACTGTCCCCATCTGGCCAGTGGTATTGACTGCCGCTGTATGTTCCCCAGTCGTGGATGTCTGCTTGACTACCCATCGTTTGTATGACATGGCCTATCTATATCCACGTGCCAGTATCCGTAAATACAGCAAACCTTGCGTCCTGCCCATCTTCATAAACGACATTATGGAACATATATCGGCAGAAACAGACACTGTCAAATACGATAGACTCCACAGTGAAAGGATACTGAGCTCTCTCAACTACTAACATGGGGCACCGTCGGTGTACGGATTTCATGACATAGCCGTCCCTAATACACTTCTTTCAGAGTCGGTTTAAAGCGAAATAATCAATAAACCTGCTCATAGTTAGGTGGACAGTGCTCCAAGTCTTGATTATAACGTGACATATACATATCAGTGTTGCATGCCTTACTTCATGGAAACAATAATACGGCAACAATGTGTTAATATATATACAATATTGGTAAATACAATCAGTATCCGGACACATAGTTGATAATTGGTGAGAGTGCACCTTAGAATGTAGTGTGTTGATCAGGTTATTGTATATCGATGTGTATAATAGTAGCATTACGATAACAAAGCATGGAATCAATAAGTACTATTTAAGCATATATTTGACAATTATGAATGTAAACGTGTGGAGGAGACATCCGTAACCTTCCCGGTTCCACTGGATCACACACGCACACGTACACTCACATGTCCGGATTGTGGGTTACGCGCAGCGCCCATGCATATCCGTAGTCCGTTTATATATGTTTACAGTGTCTGTGTGGTTACGTGTTTTGCGTTACTTGTGACTATTCCGGTAACATATGTCTGATCCGGTTGACGGGCGTGTGCAGAAAGCACTTACAGCTTTATATATGTAACAGTCTTTGCAGCATGGGCGCTGCATTACACGTGCACATCTATATGTTCTATAGTCATAATTCCAATGTGACTGCAGTCACGTTTGACGCTTACTGTGACCAGTGCACGTTAGCTGTTCGTTGTCATTAATATGCATACCCTTGGTACCTATGTACATTTACATATCACCCCCCCCGCACACACGCACGTCACAGGCATCCATTCTCCTGCTGGGAAAGGTGCGGTACTGCATGTTGAACATTCCTAATTCCCCCTCGCTCATGGCCCAGGATGCATATGTCGTCACCACAGGGCTGTTCAGATGACAGCTGCTTATATCCCATATGCATACAGGCCTTCGATTGTCAGGGTGTTGCTGTGGTGCTTTGGGTTTGGTCTTGTCCGCCCACTGTACGGGACCGCCCTGACCCTGTACGAATGTTAGATGAGTCACATGGGCACGTTTGTCCGTGTCCATGGTACCATGTCACGCCCCCCCCCCAATTAGTCTTAACCGTGTGCGCCGATTGGCCGGTGTATCCGTTGTAGATCTCATTATACTAATTGCACACGGTCTGATCGAACTAACCTACTTCCATTACTAACCCTCCGTATGTATGGCCTGTGTCGCAATATTACAAGGGTTTAACATTGCGGGCCGACTTTCACTGAGCCCCAGACATGTCCGTTGCTTTGTTTGGCCCCGTTCCGCTGTGCTACACACATTTAACATGGCGTAACAGGTTCAACAGCTCAGTCACGACGACATCGGGTTGTCCGTCATCGTCTATTTTTGTATGTCTCTGTGGAGTTTGTTTCACAAAGCGACACATTGTCGGCATTGTTAACGGACATCTCGCGCGTACGTCCGCACCGGCGCTGGTGACGTATGTGTGGCTTTGGTCGGCGAACAGGCATTATGCAGAGCCATTATGTGTGGGGATGTATGGTTTCCTTCCTTCGTAGATGATGTGCCATACTAGCAATGACCCTAGCGATGACCAGCGTCTGGGTGTGGGTACTGCTGTATTACCCACGGGAAGAGTGGCCTTAGGGTAAGTGGTGACCTAGGCAGAAGTTGCCACCGATACATCACCCGCTACCCCTCCTGGTCTACCTACACCAAATAGAGTCTGGAAAGGTGCCCGAGTAGAGCAACACCCTAGGCGGCTACCTACTTGGCCTATGCCTAAGGCCGGCTATGTGTGTGGTCCCTTGGGCATCGGACTCGAACGTGGCACGTCTGCCGTGGGTATGTCCAGCATTACCCACATCCAGCCCCAAGGCAGTCAACACAGCATCCATGGGTCCACATGGTGTCCCAGCTGTGCACTCCAGGAACTCTATGGGGAATTTAACCCACACTTAGGACAGCTGTGTAATCCTAGCCTCACCTCAGGATACGTACCTGAGTAGTAGCACACGCCGACTGTAGTCACACTCCACATAGATGGTGCCTCCACTGACCCTGGTTATTACCATACCATTAGTTTGACAAGCCTTATCTGCAAAGCCATGGAGATGGATCATAATGGGACACATAGATAAAGACATAGGGGACCCGCATACTTTGGATACAACCCAGTTTAGCTTGGTCATAGTCAGATCATGCCCTTTACACGTGTTTCACTTTGTAGAATCAGTCACCAAGGCCATTGCTGAGGGTAAAGCAGTCCATACAGCCTACCTCAACCCGGCAGAGGCCTTCGACACAATACCCCCCTCGGGTATACTTGATAAACCCGTCATCTTGAATGTAAATCCATACATCGCCATATGGGTTGCAAGCGGGCTAAGTCACAGAACACACATGGCCATAGTTGCTGGCGCCATGTCATACTCACAGCCAGTCACAGGTGGTGTCCCATGGGGCTCAGTCCTGGCTCCACTATTTCCAGCATCTACGTTTCCAATGTACACGCATACACAGGGGGGTTATGGGTGACAATGTTTGCATACGACTGCAAACCGGATGCCAAAGTCAGACACACATCTGACACAGATATCCTTCAGGAGTGCCTCACAGATGTGGATAAGTGGTACCAGAGACATGTCCTACAGCTAAATGCCAGGAAATGCATAGGCATACCCTTCGGGATGAACAAGGTTACCCCGAGCTACCATATAGGTGGCAGTCCACTGAGCACGGAGGGTTACCAGTGATCTGGGGACACGTGTTGTTGTTAACCGTTCGTTAGACACACATGTTGCTAACATAGTTAGGTAGACCTTCCACATTGCCCACATCATCATGAAGGGATTCACATCTAGATCAGGGAGGTCATTGTCCCCTTGTACTCATGACTCAGTAGGCCTATGATTGGGTACAATGGCCCGTTCAGAATGTATCTGACCCAACACCTGCAGCAGCTGGAAAGGCACCAACAGTTCTTCGACAAACGGATGCAGGGTCTCAGGTATATGTGTTATACTGACCGACTGAAAGAATTCCAGCTGTATACAGTTGCATACCACTTGCCCAGAGGTGACCCGTGCCTGGCATGCACGGCTAAGTCGAACAGATCTGATGACTATGCTTCACGTTAATAAGGTAGATCCCTCAGAACCACAAGGGCAGCTGGCGTACACCTTGACACTGTCATTAATCGAACGTGTTGTTGGGACGGATTCATCACCCAGACACTCACTATGCTGTGGAACGACATCCCAGTACATGTGAGGGCAAGCACCTCGCTGGCCTTCTGTTAGTATTTACACATGGATGTCTGAATTGCTTTATTTAAGTAACCTTCTAAATGAATGTTACATTAGCACATTGTGAATCTTTACATTTCGTTGGTCTATTTTACAGTAGTCATAATCATACGGTTTATGTGTATATATTATGGTTCATTCATATTACTAGGTGTCTGCAGTTCTGTTAATATATTGGCACAATCCGTAGGACATATATATGTAGCTTACACAGTCAGACATTTGGAAAACATTTTATGTTGGTTCATGTTTCATATATGTACATATATTTCCATTTTCCGATGAAGACTGTACCTTTCGAAGCAATGTCTGATGTCCTCACTGTGTGGGATGTGTAACCCAAGTAAGGTTTGTTCGCTTGTCTGCCTTTAAGGCATGTAATTAGTACCTAGCACATCTAATGTACCAACCAATTAATGCTTGTAAATGTAGTAGGTTGGACTGCATTGTATGTAGTCTGAATAAGTCTGCTTATGAAGCAGATGAAGTGGGCTCCAATAGACTATGGTGACTGCCTTTAATTCTTGGTGTGCTCTGGTTGGTCACTGACGGTCCCTACAGTACCTCGTCTTTGCTTTGGACTTCATCGGCTGGTTGTCTGTGTTTCTTGTATGGGGAATGTCAACTGTAGTCCCTATGTGTATGACTTGTGTAATGCCTTACTACGGCAGTGTAATTCCACGGGTTTGCATTTATGTGTGCCATCTTAGTCATACGCTTGTCCATCCATGTGAATTGCCTACTATACACTGGTATAGGGCTGTACACATTTCACACCTGCATTTTGCATTCCCCGGAGTATGGTGTGCATTATTAGCGGAGAGTGGCGCGCATGTGTTATGCACGTCCCTCCCACGGGCGGACAAAGGATTGCCTGCGAAACAACACCGAGGCCAGATTCTACATACCCAGACTCCCTTGACTGCAACAGTGGACAGTACCCATTACACATCCTTCATGTGTGCTGCAGTGTGATGTGGACGCAGCTGAATGGACCCGATACCCTGGGTATTTCTGTGCATGTGTGCTGCAGTTCATGGACAGCTATCATCAACATTGAACACGCTTGCGTGCCTATGTGTACCTGTGGCGTGGTGGCGACAATTAGGTCACATGAGTAATGTAGGAAGCTAGCAGGCATTCTCTGAACAGAATTTATGGGTCCTACAATGGACACCGATGTGCATATGTCAAGTTAGATGTTGCTGGACTGTGTCCACCTGCCCAGTGCTTTTCACTGCTGGTGTATGTTCCCCAATCGCGGATGTCTGTTTGACTACCCATTCCACATGGTGCTACATAACCAGCTGAGTTAGTACTGTGAACAAATGACATACATCCAAAGATGCTGGTTACCAACTGCTTCATATAAACCTCAGACATCCCAATGGGACATATCCGTCACTATATTTCCAATATAACACCACCGGAACATGTTGCTTACCTATGCATTCATTTAACCATGTTGTCTTCGTAGGTGGGAATGCCATAGTTTACACATCCTACGTGACGTTGTGTGTGTGCCATTAGTATGTGTTCCACAGGTCGCACATCTGTTCGGCTGTGCGGTAGCGGGTGCTCCTCAGTCTGTTGCTGGCAGACTGAGTGCTGTGTACGCCGGTGTTGGCACGACAGTCCGGCTTTGTATGTGGAATGTCAACTGTAGTCCCTATGTGTATTTCCTGTGTTATGCCTTACCGCGGCTATGTCATTTACCCGGGTTTGCAGTTGTGGGTGCCATCCTGGCCATACGGGTGTCCATCCATGACAATTGCCTACTGGACAGTAGTATAGGGCTGTACACATTCCACACCTACATTTAGCATTCTCCGGAGTATGGTTTGCATTATTAGCGGAGAGTAAGGCAGGTGCTACGCACATCCCTCCCACAGGGCGGGAGGAAGGATTGCCTGCGAAACAACACCGAGCACAGAGTCTACATACCCAGAATCCCTTGACCGCAACAATTGACAGTACCCATTACACATCCGTCATGTGTGCGGAACTGTGATGTGGATGCAGTTCTATGGACCCGGTACCCTGGGTATTTCTGTGCATCTGTGCTGCATTACATGGACAGCTATCAGCAACATTAAACACGCTTGCGGTGCATATGTGTACCTGTGACGACAATGAGTTCAGGTACACGTTGAAATAACACATTATTCGATTCTTTCCACAATTTTTGGGTCCTACAATGGACATCACTGTGCATATGTAAAGTGTAGAGCTTGTCGGACTATGTCCTTGTGAGCAGTGGGTACTCTTTTATGCTACCATTTTGATATATATCTGGGAAATGTTTGTCCTGAGATATCAGGACATTTGACATGTGTTCGGTTTATTTACAGGACACGGCTGGCCAGAGAGGGCATATCCCTCTCAGGGTGGAACAGGTGTTTACCTTGGAACATATGCATCGAATTTTCAGCGATTACAATGTTTCAGTAATGGTATGTTGCCTAATATACCATCAATGTCATATTTATTACCCCATTTTGCTGCGTAACTCACATTATGTGCTCTCTGCGATTGCATATTCTTCACGTCACCGTCAAATCACGGATCACATGATCTGTTGCTTCAATAATCTCCCATATCCTCTACACGACTGCTACGCACTTCTGTCATAACACGTGTGTCTCCTTCCCTGTATCCACTGTAGTGTCTACATTCACTATTTACTCTGCTGTGTGTTCCCTGACCTATGTTCAGATTTAACAGTATGTGGGTAGGTCTTCGACCCGATATCACTACTGTTAACAGAAACACAATGTAGTCTGGTCCCTGATCTACAATAGACACAAAAAGGCAGACACTCCTTACCTGGGCCTCCTGTTTAAGGCTGCACGTTTTCTTCTTGGGATCCAGTTTTCCGCTTTTCAGCCACAGATCAGACAGTAAACAGCCTCTTTACACACAACAATTCAGTCGGAGGTCTTTTCATTCAAGAAGAACCATTTATGCATATTCTCCGGCGTACATGTCTAACCAGCCATGCACTCTGACCTGTAGCTTACCAAGGGAATTCCGGATTACAAGGATCACGATGTGAAATAAGTTGTTACAACCAGACTGTAGTTATCAGTAGACTTTTCTAAGTGACAGCCGATAACACAGGAGGCTCGGGTTCGGACAGTTTTAGTAGTGTACACAGGCAGGCTAAATAATGTACAGTCCAAGTATGAGAGTTTTGTCTGACTCTATACAGTAAGCAGTTTCTTTATATAGTGTTTACAATCAGCATTTGCCCAACTTACTGACGTGGTCGGTCACAGGGCATTTCCATCACTATGGTCCGCAATAGTCTATACATACGGGTGCTGGGCTCGTGCTTTTAAATTGTTTTCTCATGGGAATAACACAGCCTTGCAAGGCACCTTGTACATTACAGTATCCTTTGTGATTGTAGCTGTTTCAAGGACCCTAGACTGTTACGATACAGTGGACAGTTAATTTCTTGATACGTTGCTTTGTCTGTCTGGTAGGGAGTTGTACTGCTATCTTCCATTGAGCTCACAAGGCCATCCTCCTCTGGGGAAGGAGTGCTGTTATGCATGTACATACATTTATTGTTCTGTAACCCAGCAAATAATTAATGATGACAGACATGAGCCTGCTGTCCTGCTTACTGCCAGGTTCAGAATTCCATCACAGTACAGCTTAGCTTCACCAATTACATGCAGGCTTAGTTCTGCTGCCATATTGTACGGTACAATTCAATACATTATATAGTATTTCGAGTGTAAACTGGAACTTCATATGTGTTTCTATATATTTTACGAACAACATCCATCCAGCCATATGCATGTTGTTCCATCCTTTACCTTGACCGTGTGTATTTGTCCGTCCAGCCACGCTAATCTCCACATGTGATGTCCCAGTTTCCCCTTCTTTGCCTGTAGCACCCTGTTAGGATGTCCTGTGTGTTAGGCACCTGTTCCGCTATATGTGATCGACTTCACTGCAAAGATGATCGTCGATGCGGTGGTCCAACGACCCGACTTGTCCACATGTGTACACTTATGTGCACCGTGTCGTATGCAAACCTAGATGGTTTGGACGGGTACATACTACATGCGGGTTGTACACATTCTGCTGACACATTCACATGCAGCCATTTACATATCTGTACCTGCGGTGTGTTGCTGACATGTGAGGTACGTATTTGCCCGCGTGGCATTGCCTAACACAAACATCTTACCACAGTTCAGGTATGCACATTGTGTGTGGTTGTATAGCTGCACACGGATGCTAGCAGGTTTGGGTGCAGGGGTATACATGGGTGTGACTGACATGTACAATGAGGCTATTGTGTAGTACATCCGAATGCATGTGTTCTGCTTCTGGATATTACACTTCATCATACACCATCCAGTGTATGCAACAAAGATGTTGCTGGGTCTGGGATATGTTGCTATGCACATGTTTGCCTGTGTTTGGGGTATCTTGCTTCCTTACTGTTGTTATGTCGGCACAGCTACCCGGCTATGTACTGTCACTACTGCTTGTGACCATTATGGTTGGCACCTTTTCCAATGCCCATAGTGGGGCATGTTATGTGGACACTTCGAAATTTGCAGGACTACACATACCCAGGGCTAGTGCAGTAGACAGAACTTCACTTGTTTGCCATACTATGAGCCTATTCTGTTAGCGTTTGGGTTCCTTATTTATTTTCTTATGCCATGTCTGTGTTCCATACCGTAATGTATATGTTTTATGCTACTATTTACATGTATATTGCGGGAATTTGCGTGGCAGTGGATCGCAGGTCATTTTCCATTTTTACGATTGTTGCAGGGACACGATTGTCCAATCAGGGACTGTTCATGGCACTTTGGGACAGCAGGTAACCCTGGTGACCATGCCCATGTCGCTGCTGGGGTTTCCACCTTTTCCATTTTCCGATCTGGGATATTTCCGGGACTCACATCTGCCTTTACAGGCCGACACATACAAACGGTCACTATATAGCATAGAAATTCACTTGTTTGCCTAAATAATTTGCTTATTATTGTGGCAATTTCCTTGCTTATTCTGTTTATTGTGTCATTTCGGTATTTCTGTTACAGAAATAACCAATTCATGCTACCATTACATTACATACGGGATATCATTGTGTCCTACATTCGTAGCACATCAGCCATTTCTAATACGTTTTTGCGGGACACAACTGTCCATGGAGAGACTGCCCCAAACAAAGTGGGACAGGTGGTGACCTTAGTCGCTGCTCCTATGTCGGTGCGGCGCGCTGACATGCGGCTGTACACCTTCTCTGAGTGTAAACACTGACAGTGCATTGCGGGACGGAGGCGGTCTTATACGTATCCTTTGCTCCTTGAACGGGTACACTTATGCCTTGGTGGCTTCTATTTGCTTCTCCGTTAATTTGGAACGGGGACTATGTTATGCGTACTATGCGGCGTTTCATTCTGCACGGGACCTGGCTGCTGCCATTACTATTGTGGGCGGACCGTGGCTGTCAGCACATTAGGTTGCTCACCTCATGCCGGCTTAGACACGCCTCCGGACGCATCCTACCTGGGCTCGCTCACGTACACTACGCACGTGTCTGTGATTCCGGTGCACTCTCATTAATATATATATGGCGCTACTGCGCCGGGTATTCCATGCACCGCCGGCGCAGGCCTTACGCCAGCCTTGCGCCGAGCTTCATGAATCCCGGGGATTAACTCCATTGTCAGTCCATGCAGTTTTACAACATTAAATGAAGTGTGCTATCCATTAGCTTAAAGCATTAAGTAATGCACTAATGTGAATATTTCATCCAGAGGTGTTGGTTTGAATCTCATTGTGTCCTGTTTTGGATGTTAATTCTGCCAGTTCCATATTTCCTGTTCCATAACAGATTTGTGAAATTTATGCTTGTTTGGCAAGTTATGCAGTACAGATTTTTGCACATCTAATATGTTCATGGTGCATTAGTGCCTATAACACTTAGGCCTCTGATGACTGCGAATATCTCCATCCTACCTAGGTCAATACAGCTGTTATGTGTAAATGCTAGGTAATACATATATATATATATATATATATATATATATATATACATATATATATATATATTTTTTTTTTTGAATGTCAGAATATTGTATTATAATCCATTCTTGTTTAACATTGACTGCCCTCCCACCTAACATACTTGTTGATGTATTAAATACCACTGATGATCAATAATTCTTGTAATGTGTAGTTATGTCTTTCAAGTGCAGTCACATTTTATTTCAAAGTATGACACTTACTTATGTTTGTTATTGCTTTGAGCAATGTGATGTTTGTTATTGCTTTGAGCAATGTGTTGATGTACACACACAATTGCATACTTTTGTGGTTCAAATGCACAACATATGGAAGTGATTGTACTTTTCTTCTACTCATTCTTTAATTTAGCAGCACAAATTGATGTGTTTAATTATTCCCTGCATATTCATAAAGCTGAGTTTTTTTTTTATCTTCCATCAATCCATACAATTGCAATGAAGATGGAATAGCTAGGCAGGTAGGAGTCAATGTTGTAATGTAAACATCAATAAGAAATGTAGCTTTGAATCTCAGTTCCTCCAGTTTGTTTGTTTGTGTGTGTAGTATTGGAAGTGATACTGCACAAAATGTGCAACTATATTTCATGTCAAAGCTAGCTGACGTGATGCTCACTGTTTTATTGTACATAGCAATCATCATATATTGACTTGTCACAATCCTTCTATGGCAGTAGAAGGATACATCTTTTTTTCTGTTTTTCAGGTGATGTAAACCATGTATGTAACTGTTCTCAGTGCACAGAGTTTTTGCACAGGCTGGAGAGTGTAAGGAGAAAGGTATGTGTTATAACTGTCAAAATGTATTTCTCCAGAAAGACTTATAACATAGTTAAAAAAATCAGTTTCCATGTGTATTGATTGCATCTTCAGGCATGCTAATATTAATGCCAGATTACCCATAATACATCTGTAAGATAAGTGCAGTAGACATTGATTTATTGTGAATCACAGCATAAATTTAATTTAAATGGGACCTTGGAGTTATAAACAAGGTATGTTTAATAACTGCAGGTTATACCTTTTTTGTCACAACCTAAATGGCACACATCTGTGTGTAACTGCCATAGTGTAATACTTGGAATAGTTCATATTTAAGTTTACATAGTTATTAATGTTTGAATGGCAGGTAATAGTAGTCCATGTTATGCTGTGCACAGTCTGCATCTTCTGTTATTGAAGGGGGTTCTGTTTTCTTTAACATTTTGAAAACTGTTGGCATACATTTTCTGGCATGTACTTATGTCTTACAGTTCTGTAACACTGTCCTGTGATGCTTTGTTTAACACAAAATTACTTACTCTTTTCAATCATTATGCTGAAAGCCACTTATGCTTGTCTGGTATGAGTATAATCATGATCATCGTTACATTGTTTATTGTGTGGGTACATATATAAGAATAATACCAATGTAGGTAGAGACAGACATGACTTTGTTGATGAACAGTGATCTGTGAGTGTCATACATACAATTGTAGATGTCACATGCTGTCCCTGTGTTTGTGACTGTCCATTTGTTCTAAGATTTTGTATTCCATTCCAGTTCTATGTGGATGTGATGTCAGCCATTAACCATGTTGCATTCCTCATACATTTCCATATATCTTTTAAGTTTACTACTACTTGTTCTTCTTACTATATATTTAGAATAAACATATGCTGTTGTGGGGATGTTGACATGACACATAACTTGCACATAAATATATGTTATAGTGGACAATAATTGTCATACTGATACCTCAAAAAATGTGTGTGGCACACATATGAATAGTAGCCCATGGAAGTAATTTTCTTCGTCAGCTTTTCTGCTTGACACTGCTGTTAAGGCTTATATGTAAATAATATTATACTAGGGACCCAATTCCAAATGGTATGCTATCATTATTACTGTGAGCTTAAAGTGTAGAAAGTCTTTCGCTATGGTGAAACATGTCAGTGTTGCATGCCACAGTGTTGTGGTATCCTTGTCTTGATATGTCATGGTATATATGCCTGCTGGCTGTACACATATATGTTTTGCATGTATACTGATAACTGAACAAGTAATTGCAGCATCTTCTCTGATAAGCTGTGTATTGAATGCCCTGTAATATACTTGAGTAACATCCTGTCACTGTATGATGAACCCAGTGGGCCATACATGGTCTTTTATTCATATCAATAATACATATGGATAGTAGGACATTGGGAATGTTTCATGAGCTTGACTGTACACCTGCCATCCTCACAATTTTATTGTTATACAAAGTCTAAATACAACTTATGGGCTTTATTGTCTGACAAATGATTTTTTAATGACAACCATACTGTATTGTGATATACCATGAGGTAGCATGCCATACATCCTGTTTCATATGTTTTGATCATGTTAATCGCCTACCGTATACTGTCTTTAACATTATTTAGGTGCATATTTGATTGCATTTTATGACATCTGTTTTGCATATGACTATGATGTGTTACACACCATTGTTATGTATTGAAGTCAAGCCTTTCATCACATATAGTGTTACAGCTGCATAAGGTTATATAGTACTGTAATATCACAAACAAAACACTTACCAAATGTAGATTGTGTCAGTTTGTATATGCCATGTTATATACTCATAGCTTTTGGGGAATAAGTATTATGTATGTATGATTTTTTTTTTTTTACTGTGTTGAACCTTGACAGAGCATGGGACCTGTGGCATCTCTCCTATCACATGCAGAAGATTACAATGTGCCAGTCCACTGCTATGCAACTCTGACCCTCATGACCAAGATGATGACCATGACAGGGTTGATGATAACAAAGATGACAGACCAGGCCTGTACATGACATCTTTCCTGCTGCTCACCATAGAAGATGTCCCCACCACACCATGGAGATGATGTTTGGGACCAGATCTGGGAGGTGATGACAGACCTCTTCCAGATGCAGATGAGGAACCTGATGCACAACCTTTTCCAGGACATGGCACAGGCCATGCATGACTCCTTCATGGAGATCACTAGAGGGATTATTCATGATGTTCGACCCCATTAGGATTGCATTTCAAAACTGTAATTAGTATCTCTGTGATACACTTATGTAGTGCTGCCACTATGGTGCTTCCTATATCCAGCTATGTGCTGCATAGGCACAGTTTTGCAGGCATCATATATTGCTGTCATGCTTGTTTAATATACTTCCTACTGTACACATATCATGTCATAAGTAGCATTATCTTGCTGCTGCTGTATGACACGCACTTCCACATTACACATGCAGTAATCAATTAGATGTGCATTTGTAGTATACTGTAATTACTGCACATACTGCTCCGTATGGACAGGGGTGCTACTCCTTATGTGTGCATGTATGTGTGTGAGTATGCTTATACATGTAGTATAGCATAATATTGTTATGTCCCATATGACTGTTACAGTTACCATGATGCGAGTGAGATACAATTTTTCTGCTTGTGTTATTCCAGTGTATACTTAAGTGGGATGATAGCAACCCAAAAATATTTTTCTCATACTTCGCACATAACACTGTAAGGTGGATCTGTTGTTTTTGTTTGCACAGGTCATCCATATGTATGCATTGCACCCATTTCTGCAGTAGTGGTTGCTGTCTTCTATCCATTAAACAATATGACAGATTGTTGCTTATGAGATTTCTGTATCATTGTTGAATAAATCACACTGGCACAATGGCTTTGTGCATGGCATGTAGTGACAAATATTGTGCCATGTTGAATCAGATTACTGCATGTGGTATATATGAGCAGTGTCTTTCACATATTGCATATACATTCCTTGGTCCATTAGTGAATATACAGAGGAAGTGATGCTTTATTTAGCATCATTCCTGAACCGTATTTGTCTTTACCTTGCTTATGTCAATAGCTGGGGATGTCAATAGCTGGTAATTTTGAGAGTACCTTATCTTAGGACATGCATAAATAAGTAGACATACATGCCCATGTGCATTTGTAGCATATATGCAAAGATTTACATAGATGTACATGTGTTTGGACATATTATGATCAACACACAAATGCCCTTAAAATATTTGACTGTGTACTTAAAGTTATTCCATTTTCCTGTGCTGTACTGTTGTTCATAATGCAGTCCTTTGCTCTGTCCTGCACATGGCTGGTACTATTTATGTCAATAACAGTATTAGTGGTACCTGTATTATTTTTGCATAGCTGTACATATGTGAAGGTGATAATGAAAATTATTTTTTCTGTACCTATGTATCTTGCTGTTTAACAGTTAGACATTGGTATGCTCTTCTCATTTGTAAAAAGAAATGTTTATAGCCATCAGCAGTTCAGTTGGCCTACATGACGTACATTTACAACGTGGTACAATGTAGCTTTGGAGGACTTTCACACCACCCTATGTAGTGAACACATGCATGTGCAATGTGCCACCTTAGATAAGGTTGTCCTGTTTTATTGTGTGCATGTTTTCTGTTGCTGGCATTTCCTCACTGATGTTGGCCTGTATTGTCCGTCTCCCTTCTCCAGTTTAGCTTAGACCTACGTATATGTTGCACATATACATGGCATACATTATGTGTATGTTTAGCTCCCTCAACATTATCATCATTGTCATGCAGTTTTACTGTTACAATAGTACCTTGTGTAAAAGTATTGCACTTCATACACATGCAAAGCATATGCATGCAATGTGCTAACAATTGATTAGATTCCATCTTTGTTCATGTTATACTTGTGTGTTGAGCATTACCCAGGAATTGATTATCTTCCTTTTTTTGCACAAGGTGGCATTCCTTAACTCTCATTCCTTAACTATCGTTAGTCATATATGAGTCACCATTTATGTAATATTCCATGTCTTTTGTGAGTGTATGTGTGCTGACATTTCTTTCTAATAGGATCATGTTAATCCACTGCATGTCACACATACACACTGTATACCTGACAACCCATCTGTGCTGCCTATGACATGGCATATATCTTTGACATACGGATCACATTTTACCTATGTTTGGGTTGTGCATGCTTACTTGTATATTAGACAGCCACATTCTTACTTTGCTGTTGTTTGGTACTGCACTTGGTTATTTGTGTTTCACATGCAGGCTTAGGGTTTTAGTCTCTTCTCTGCTTGTCTTCTACTGCATTTCCATAGCTGGATTTGCTCATCTGTGCTGTTGCTTGCCTTATAATTGCACTGCTGCCAGACTACTTGATGACTAGATTCAATAACCACTGTGTACTGCAATCCCCATTTATTTTTCTACAACAAACACCTATCATTATTCATGCACTTTCTGGTTTGACAGTCACACAGTTTGCAATATCTCAGCACTGAACTGTGCATAGGCACATATGTAGTGCTGCAGTGCACCCTGACTGGTATACATTCTTACCTTGTTTATCCATTTTTATTTGCCCATGTTGTATATTCTGAACATGTGCTGTTTATTTCTAACCTTTCACTGGTATATATTATGATATTTGTGATGTTTTATATATGTTTATACCTGCTCTTTTGCATTCAATTCTCAAAAATTGGGTCTATTCCCACCCCAAAAAATAAATACCCATGGCGCTCTGACTCTCCCTGAGACCTTCCTGTTTCATCATACCCGTTAGTGTCCTTCTTCTTTACCCTCAACTCCTCATCTGCTTTTCTATTACCCTGTTCCTTGGGTAATTTCACTACATGTGTTCCCCACAATTATCCCCAACACGTTGTTAGTTACTGTTAGCCATGGTGAAGTGGCTGTGATTGCCTTTCACCTCAATTAATTTTTTTTATTAGAAATTTTGCAGATTTTGTTGGATTCTGCATATTGTGATGAGTGTACTTGCATACATCTGCCTATGAATTACAATCATATCCATAGCTGTTTGTGGATATTTGTCACTTTCTAGAGACATTGCTGCACATTTCCAATCATTATTAATTTTCAGTAAGTTGCATTAAGCTTGTATAATTTCCATAATGTGCATTGGTAATATATATCAGCTTATGAACCACTTTTCTTGACATACAGTTTTGATGTGACTGCTTCAGATTGTACAGATTTTGCTGGTTAAATCTAATTTGTGCTGAGTAATTCTCTGAACATTGAGGCATATTTGCATATTATTCTGTTATCTGCAGTCTTTGGGCAGAACTTGGTGAAGGGCACTGGATTCTGCAAACATTATGGAATCCGATCCATTGTTTATTTTCAGTAGGTCAAGCCCCCTTTTACCCACCACTCCCCTTGCTAATTATATATTGTAATTCTCGGATCAGACAATACTGAGTAAAGGGCATATTTCCTATCCTAGGGAATTTTGTAGTCTTCCCAAAAAGAGAAGAGCAACAAGTATAGCAGACAAAAATAGTACAGAGCAAAAAACAAAAACTGGTAGGCAGAGAAGTGCCTTTAATAAAACACTGTTAAATACTAAAAACAAGGATGAGCACTTTCATACCTCACAGGTACTTCATCAGATCCACATAAAACACATTACAAACAGCAATTTATACCCTGATGCCCCAGGTCACGTGACCTGAATATTGGTTTAATTGGAATGTAATCATTTAAACCCTTCCCATCCGTAGCTCTAAGAATATACATCCATTTAATTTCAGTACACTCTGTTCGAGTTCTAATATCAGCCCCCCCCCCGATTCCAGGTGTATAAACCTCTAAAACCATAAACTTAAACCAGTGGTTGCTCCTTGCAGCTTTCACATGTTTAGACAGTGCATTATTCTCATTGCATCTGTTGATGCTATAGATAAGTTCTCTAATCCGGTCTATCAAAGACCTGTTGGTTTTTCCAAAGTAAAAACATTGGCACACCTCACAGGAGGCACACTACACCACATTAGAACTACCACAGTCAACATAGAGTTTAATACTATACGACATCCTGTATCTGGATGTAAAAAATGGTCACAGTGTTAATGTACTTACAAACATTACAATGGTGACAAGGATAAGTGCCTATTCTCTCACTCATAACGCTCCTGTTTTGATTGGTTAAAGGTTTATAGCACAGCATCTTTTTTATCAGGGGGGGCGATATTAGGACTTGAACAGAGTGTATTGAAATTGAATGGATGCATATTCTTAGAGCTATGGATGATATAGTTTATTGGCCCTTTAGCAGTTTTTCCATCTCTTTCAACTTTCTGGTTTAAAAACCCGCATTTGCGCTTGTTTCCCACTTTTCCTGTAACTAGTCTAGTCCAGATACAGATATGCTGTATCCAGTACTGTTTGTAAGCTTCTGAGCTCCCAAGCCTTTCTGTGTTGGAGGAAAGCATTCTAGCTTATCAGTGGGAGGGGTAAGCACTAGGTAGCCTATCTTACCACAAGATCCATGTACAGATTCTTAGTTTTAGCACTTGAATTTGCTTATTCATGCTCAGCACTTGTTCAGAACTTGTTGTTAGCACTAAATAAGCTACAAATTACTAGAGCACTCAACCTTCCTCTTTACCTAGAGGAAAACAGTTTTTGTACTTACTTTCCTCACTTGCTTAGAGAAAAACAGCTCTTATACTCACTTTTCTCACTTATCTAGAGGAAAGTAGTTATTCAGGCATGTCCAAGGGTCAGCTCCCAATGTTCCCGCCTGTCTATCTGATGAATCTGGGCATCTTGAGGCAATGTAGCAATTGCCTCATGTACACAGACAACCCTCTCCTCCTACCACCCAACACCACAACCTGTGAGAGATGCACTTATCTAGCCAAACTGGAGGTAAAGCTCTCTCCAACCAAGACTGAACTTAACAGTCAAGAAGAGAAGGTAAACACTTGCACCACACTCATCACATAGTCCCACTAAACCTACACCACCAAAATCCACACATAGAAACACAAAAACATTCACAGAGGCTCTCAATAAAAATCTGCTCAAGCAACAGAGACCTCCAAAGCAGAAACACAAGCAACCTCAGGCCCCCAACACAACCCAAATGACACATAGCCCACAGACTCAGTGTGCCAATAAACCACAGCCCATAAGGCAAACCAACATACCCAACACACTAGTCATAAGTAACTCTATAGCCAGGCACACTAATGTCCCACTCACCAGGCTAAACAAGGAGAAGGTTACTGTCAGCTGCCTGTCAGGTGCCAGGATCCGCCACATAACCCACGCACTCAGGTCACTCCACAATAAGCACAAATATGACTCTGTCACTGTCCATGTTGGTGTGAACAACCTGAGACATACCTCCTTGGACTACATGGAAAGAGACATGGAAGAGCTCTCCAATCTTGTAGCCTAGGCAGGTATGAGCCTAGCCCTAAGTAGCATCCTGCCATGCCTAGAATGATACTGCAGTACAAGGACAAATGATTGACTTCAACAATTAGCTGAGTTTCTGGTGTCATTCTAATGGGATCCAGTATCTGTCTGCCTGGGACGACATGGTCAACAGACTACAATGCTTTGCCAGAGATGACCTGCATCTGTTGCCCCTGTGATTTCAGATACTGGCTAAGGATCTTGCCAGCTCTATAGTGCCTTTTTTAGGCAAGGTTCAAATGACAAATTCACCACTGTAACAGGAACAAGCAAGCAAACACTGAGGGTAATGCCACTCAATGCTAGAAGTTTAAATCTCAAAATGCACTCACTCAAGGCACTCCTTAAAATGAGAACATCGATATCTGTGCAGTGACCGAGACCTGGTTCAAGGCTCTAGAGAGCACCCCTGCATTACCAGGCTATAAGTCATACCACACTTTTCGGCCATCTAACCTGGACCAGAACACCAAAGGTGAAGGTGTGTCCATATTCATTAAGGATATCCACACCTCCAGGCTAGCTGCGCAGCATAATGCATCCGAGGTTATCCAAGTGCAACTAACTCTGGGAAAAACTGCAATCCAAATTGTATCTTGCTACAGATCCCCCACCATGCCCCAGGATTCCCACTCCTCTTTTCTTGATATACTGGAAAATATTAGGGTTCAACCAAACACCCTAATAATTGGTGATTTCAACTAGTCCACCATTAACTGGGAAAACTACTCATGTACCCTTCGCTCAACACTTTCTGGAATTCATAAATTCCAATACCCTGGATCAACTTATCCACACCCCAGCAGGGGCAACAATATCCTAGACCTAGGCATTACCAACATGAGTGACTGGTATTCCACATCTGAAATCAACTCCTCATTGGTCAGATCTGACCATAAGCTAATCACCCTAGATATCCGCATCCTGCCCCCACCCACCATTAAAGAAACCATGATAAAAAATTTCTCCAAAGCCAACTTCGTGCTTCTTAAGACAGAAGTGGTGAACTTCATGACACCCTTGCAGATGGACAATACAGTTACGACTGCTGAATCCTACACAAATGCACTGTATAAGCACTTACATGAGTGCATGGATCGTGCCTTCCCAAACATAACCAAGACACTATCCTCCAAAAAAAGGAAGCCAATCTGGTGGTCCCCTGCCATGAACAAACGCTACAACAGAAGGAAGAAACTGTTGCAAAATAGAGTAAAATCCTATGAGTGGAGAAGCTGCCTGGTCAGCCTCAGTAAGAAGCTGAAATCCCTTATAAGATCCTCCAAAGCTAGCTACAAAAACAAAATTGCCACTGATTCTAAGGGCAACCACAAAACATTCTATAGCTATGTCAAGAATCTCAATGGCAACACCCAGATCTGCTCTGAGTTACAGCACAATGGCAGGAAAATTACAGAACCAACTGATATTGCCAACATCTTGGCATATAGGTTCAGTGCTAACTTTATACCCTACTCACCCCCTAAAGGGCCCATATCTATCAGGAAGAATGCAGAGTCCCTGTAATCACATCTATGCAGGTAAACGCTGCACTCTCTAAAACCAAAAACACAGCATCCATGGGACATCCAACATCCCAGGCTGCATTTTACATGAACTTCAGAATGAACTGGCTCCCCACCTAAGCACCATATTCAGTCATGGTCTCATGTCAGGCTTTGTGCCCAATGAATGGCTCACAGTAACTGGTATCCCACTCCACAAAGGGGGAGCCACCACTGATCCTGGGAACTATCGCCCTATTAGCCTGACATGCCTGGTCTGTGAGGCCATGGAACATATCATCATAGAACTCATAAACAAAGACATTGGTAACCTCCAAACACTGAACTCCACCCAGTTCGAATTTGTGAAAGGCAGATCATGCCTTCTGAACCTGATTGACTTCTTTGAGGAAGTCACCAAAGCCGTAGATGAGGGTAAGGTGGTTCACACAGCCTATCTTGACCTCAGCAAGGCTTTTGACACCATCCTCCATTCTGGAATTATAGCTAAACTCACTAAACTTGCCAACTGGCTCACTGACAGAACCCACACTGTAAAAGTTGCATACTCCAAATCTGACTTCAAACCAGTGACAAGTGGAGTACCACAGGGTTGTGTCCTGGGACATCTCCTGTTTGGTATCTACTTCTCTGAAGTACAGGCTAAAACAGAAGGCCTCAGGCTAACAAAGTTCGCAGATGACTGCAAACTAGGAGCCATAGTTGAGTCCTCAAATGATGTGGACATCCTACAGAAGGGCCTCACTGAGACAGATGCCTAGTGTCAGAGGCATGGCCTCAAGCTCAATGCCAAAAAGTGCATTGTCATCCCCTTTGGTAAAAACTCTATACCCATGACCTACCACATAAACAGCAGTCTGCTTAACACTGAATGTGTGATAAGAGACCTTGGGACCCAGGTGGACAGTAGTCTCTCCTTTGATAATCACATCGCCACAGTAGTCAGGAAATCCTTCTATGTGGCACACCTCATCACAAAAGGGTTCTCATCCAGGAAAAAAGAGGTCATTGTTCCCCTCTACTTGGCACTCATTAGACCCATTATAGAGTACAATGCCCCTTTTGGAATGTACCTCACAAGACATCCGCAGCAGCTGGAAATGCCACAGAAGTACCTCACAAAGAAGATTACTGGCATCAAACAGATGCCCTACACTGACTGTCTCAAAAAATTCCAGCTGAACTCTGTAACATATCACCTACTCCGAGGAGATCTCTTCCTAACACATAAAGCTATGTTAAACCCAGAGCTGTTGCACATGCTACACCTTAAGAAATCCCAATCCCTCTGAGCTACACGATCTAGGGACCTAAAGCTTGTCACCACAATAATCAGGACATGCTGGAGGGAGAGATTCCTGTCCCAGAGACATCCTATACTCTGGAACAAGCTACCCATCTATGTCAAACAAAATTCCACATTAGCACTCTTCAAGAAAAATGTTGATGAATGGGTGGGAAATTGGAAATACACCCCGGGGATCACTTCTGTGGCTCTGCTCGCCAGGGGCACAGGAAATTTACTTTTTTGGGTGGAGTAAGCCTGGGAACCTTGTTGGCTAGGCTTACTTAGGCCCTTGGGCCGATAGCCTAGTACCTACCTATGAATCTATGAAATGATTATATTCCAGTTAAACCAATATTCAGGTCACATGACCTGAGGCATTAGGGTATAAATTGCTGTTTGTAATGTGTGAGGTATGAAAGAACTCATCCTTGTTTTTAGTATTCAATAGTGTTTTATTAACGGTATTTTGTTTTTCGCTTCCCTGCCTACCAGTTTTTGGTTTTTGCTCTGTATTAATTTTGTAGTCTTCACACCTGTTGACCATCTGCTTAGCTGAAAAAATAGTGTTTACTAAACAGATGGCACCTAAAAGCAAATTCAGCCACAAATTGGGTCCCCTATATGTATATATATATATATATATATATATATATATATATATATATATATATACACACACACACACACACACACACACACACACATATATATATATATATATATATATATATATATATATATACATATACAAATGTAAAACTGACTCCTGGGTGGTCCGTGGAATGGAAGAAAGAGACACAAGCCATGGCCAGATTTGAGTGCTTTCGTTCGCTATTTTATTTTTTAAATATAGCAATGAACTTCTTCAGAAATCTGTTTAACAGCATTCCATGCAAAGATATCTATACAGTCTACGTGACTCGTGCTTGAGGTGTATTGGGGGAGGTGATGGCTCCTATTGGCTATCTCTGCCATTTCAGGAGGCTTTTAATATTTAGGCTTCCGTTGAGTCCTGGGGCTGTGTCAGCCTTAAGGTGGATTTGCCATTTAAGTTCTTGGACATCAAGTCTCGTGTTGCTTTCCCTGCTAAAGTTGGACACTTTTTCTAGGACTTAGAATTTGAACCCAGGTGGTTGCTTGCAGGTGCTTGCATGTTTGGCGATTGCATTGGTGTTGTCCCGTCTCCTTACTGCTTGGTAATGTTCCTTTATCCTGTCACTCAACCTATGGGTAGTCATGCCCACATAGAATGCCTCACAATGGGTACAGCAGCCCAGGTAGACTACCTCCTGGCTGTTGCAGTCATATTTATCACTGAAGCGTATGGGAGTGCTGTTGTAGCTAGTGTATAGCTCTTTGGCCTCATTGATATATTTGCAGCATACACAGTGCCTGCAGGGTTGAGTGCCTGTGGGGACCGCCAGGTTTTTCTGTGTACTGGGGTGACTTCGTTCAAAGAGGCATTTGAGGGACTTAGTTCTTTCTTACGAGAAGTTTGGCTTGGGGCCGATGGCATCCAGTACTTCTGGGCAGCTTACCAGGATGTTCCAGTTTTTGGAGATGGCTTCCTTGAGGGCTTCTGCATCTCTGCAGATGGGGAGAGGGAAGCGGACAGGTTGTTTACCTTTGTTGGAAACAGGGTTATCGAATCCATATTTCAGGATCGGTCTGTGTCGGCTGTTCAGTAGATCGAACTTTTACAAGTTCAAACCACATATGGCCGAGACCAAAATTTTCAAACTTGTAAAAGTTCGAACACTGAAATAAAAACACATAAAACAAAAAAACACAAAACTAAACATCTATAGCACCCCCACACCCCCTTACTTAAATATACCAACTCTGAGATCGCACTACATTGCAGAAATGAGAAATTTTCCCTTTCTGCTCTGTACGGAGATCTCCATTCAGTCCGATCAGACTTTTACAAGTTCAAACATATGGTCTCGGCCATATGTGGTTCGAACTTGTAAACGTTTGATCGACTGAAGGGGACCCATATATATATATATATATATATATATATATATATATATATATATATATATGTGTGTGTGTGTGTGTGGAGTTGGTATATTTAACTAGCAGGGGGTGGGGGGTTAAAAATATATATTTTTTGTTTTTTGTTTATTTTTTGTTAATGTTCGAAGTTCTGAAATTTTGATCTTATGGTCTCAGTCATATGAATTTCAAAGATTCGAAACTTTGATAATGTAACACAGTTCCATATATATATATATATATATATATATATATATATATATATATATATATATATATATATGTATATACTGATTATGTAGTTATGAAGTGTGTCAGATGGTTTATGTTGCATTATATAATTTTGATATTGTTTTGAAGAAGTTAATTCTTTTAGCAAAACCGCTTAACAGAGTAATACAAATTTCAGTGATGCCATTTCCTAGAGCGTGTTTGTTCATTTGATTGTAAATAATACATTTTTGCTGAGACACTGTGCCCTTTGGACACACTTCAGTCTGCACAGCTTAGTTCACAACCCTGTTAATTATGTATATGAATTATGGCTTTATAAAACCTCACAGCTAGACGTAAAACTTTATTAATACAAACCTCGTCTTGGCTTTGTGTTAATGCAATAGTGAAGTTTTTATATACAGATTAAGGGGTACCATTGTCCCATCTCCCTTCCATTGTGGACTGCTTGATGACACAAGTGCTTTTGACATGAATGCTTCTTAAAAATATAATGTATGGTGTGCAGTGCATGGTGGGAAGTTATCTTAGCAGGAAATGCTGGTGTAGTTTTTCACCGTATTTCTCAGAGAAAAGAGATAATTATCTCTGAGGCAGAAGGCTAGGGTAGAGCCCTAGCTAAAATCTTGTAGAAACCCACGGGGCTCCTGCACATGACAACTGAAGTTACAGGTTTTGGGTTTGCTTTCAGTTTTGAAACAGTTGCAGTTCAAGAGTCACTATAGACTTCTTGGGTATTGTTGGAAAACTTGTGATCCACAGAAGAGAACAGGCTGAAAGAAGAACTGCAGATCTTGCTTATTTGCCAGACACTTGAAATAACATTGAGGGAGATATATTTGTCTTGGAGCTGTTGTGTTCTGGAAGCAAAATGTTTTACTGCTGTGTGAAGCAGTTAAGCCTTTTCCATAAGCTATAGACTGACAATAAAGTGGTGAAATAAAACTACTATTTTGCATTAACACATAAAAAATAATGCTGTGCTAAAGTACTGGTAAAGGAACTATTGAATTGGGAGCTAGTACTGTTGTCTTCACCAGTAAGTACACTGAATGAAAAAAGGAACAGAAGAACATAATAATATGGAAACAATATTAGTCAAGTGAGCACTGCGACCTTAAGAGAGAACTAGGTACACTTAAAAGTTCTTATAGGGTCATAGGCTAAATACCTATACGGTCTTTATAAGCCTAGCCATGGACACCAAATGTATCCAATGAGTTATTTGGCCTTAGAGACTACTGTGGATGTCGGAACACACAGACATGGGTAGAACTTGCAAATTCCAGGCAGAGACTGAAGATAAGGATCAAACTCGTATCAGTAAAGCAAAGTCCTCAAGTATCATTCCAACCATATTCTTCTTTGTGAAACAGCTACCCAAATCATCATGCCATTAATTTCTGTACAGTCTCCTAAAAGGAAAGGCAGCAAGTTTTGGTTGCCTTGTAAATTGAATAGAGAAAAACTCTTTTGGCTGAAGTATAGCTTTCAAAAATAAAAAAAAAACAATGGCAAAAGTAAGTAAAACCTCCACATAAGGGTTTTAATTACCCAAAACAAACAATTGAAGTAAGCGCTTTCGTCTTGCTTCAATGAACAAAACGTATTCAGACAAAGTCACATCATCAAACAAAACCTTTTAAATCAACCAATAAAATCACATGATGTGCTAATTAAAGTCTAAAAGGGATACTTAGCAAGATATTCGAACCCTATTACATATGTTATTGCTATACCTTTTTCCTTCAAAACAATACATTTTCATACATATACCTAACCTACCAAGACGGTAACCTTTTATAAATCTTAACAGTAAACTGTAAACAAAAAAAGAAAAAAAATAACAATAATGACATTAGAAAGTCCAGCTGTACTTGGTTACATACCGCCTACTCAGAGGTGATCTCTGCCTGACATACAACACCATGTCCAACACAGAATTGATGGACATGCTCCACCTAAAGAAAACCATATCCCCTCCAGCCACACGCTCCAGGGATCTAAACCTCACCACAACAATAAATAGGACGTGCTGGAGGGATAGATTCCTGTCCCAGAGACTTCCCATGCTTTGGAACAGGATTCCAATCTACATTAGGCAGAGCCCCTCACTAACACTCTTCAAAAGAAACCTTGACGAGTGGATGGGAAACAGAAAGTTTACCCCGGGGATCACTTCAGTGGCTATGCTGGACAAAGGCACAGGGAACTAATCTAATGGAGCGGCGAAAGCCAACACATTCTGGCTAGGCTTATAAATGCCTTTGGGCAGATAGCCTAGTACCTACCTATGAACCTATTAAATCAATTACTATTTCAGTATAAAAATGCACAACCATACAAATACGTATACCTGCAGTCCATACAACAGCAGAAAAAATAAAAAGTATATATAAATATGTGTTTTAGATGAATGCTACCTTGGTAGACTTCTTAATTTTAAAATACAGGCTAAGGAACATGCATCATTTAAGCCTGGTAGGCTATAAGCATTTAATTGTATTTGCCACAATAATTCCTCTACCTCCAGTTTTAAATTAAGTGGGCCTCCTCTAAGGTCCTGTTCAACCTGGTCGATAACCCTAAAAGAAAAGTTGTGTTCGGGGTATTCCTACTCATGTCTGGCTAAAGTGTTTTCCAACTTGGTTTTCCTAATGCTATAAATATGCTTGTATACTCTGTCATTCAACCTACGGTTGGTTTTACCGACATAGAAACAGGGACACCATTTGCAGGCAGCTAAATAAACTACACTTTTGGACCCACAACTGAACCTTTTATTACACGAAAATCTTTTACCCCCGATATTAAAGGTTTACACTACCTCAGTGAATTTACAATAGGGGGAATTCTCACATTCATACATACCAGGGGCCATCACTGTTGTAATCCTACCCCTCTCCAACAAACTTTTCAAATTGGGACCCCTCTTATACACTATCCTAGGTCTTAGACCTACAGTATGTCTCAGGTCCTCATTGGAGGTTATTAAATTCTAATTTTTATTTAAAATTTTCTGGACAGTAAATGCATCAAGGCTAAAGGGGGTAATAAATGTAAAGTTAAATGCATTCTGCCCTTCATGTTGGATTATCCCTCTATCAAGGACCAGTGATCTAACAGACCCTGGTCTTATCATTAGGATAAGATTGAAAACTCTATTAACTCTCTTCAATTTCACTTCATTCACAAATTCATTAATTAAATGTGAGGGATAGCCTTGCTTCAAAGACATGTCACACAAAGTCTGACATTCATACAAAAACTCGGTGTCCTCAGACACCATACGGGCCGCTCTCACCAGTTGGCCCTTAACAACAGATCTCTTCTGTTGCTGTGGGTGGCTACTTGAATAGTGGAGGAATGAGTTAGAGTAGGTGGGTTTTCTATGAATCCTAGCCCTGTATGTTCTATTAACCTTGTCCCTATATACCTCCACATCAAGGTAAACAACACGCTCAATACCCGTATTGTAAGTAAAAACCAAGAATTGTGTTGAGTCATTCAGGTATTTTACAAACCTAGGGATGTCTGCAGCATTGCCATCAAACATTATAAAGACATTATCTAAATATCGAGTATAGTAATAAATATTCTCCTTAAATATATTATTATTAAACCCAAAGTGTTGTTCCCAATGGGCCATCAAGAGGTTGGCAAAACATGCCCCACACAGAGAGCCCATAGCTACACCATTTTCTTGGCAATAGTACCTTCCCTCAAAAATGAAATAGTTGTTAGTTAATACCAAATCTCAAAGTTCTTGCATAAGTTCTAATTCCCTTGCCATGCCGCCTTTTTCCTTCAAAATACTAATGACCCATTCAATACCAGTATCAACGGGTATAACTGTGTATAGGTCCTTTACATCAATAGTCATAAATTTTAAACTATTCTTATATTCTTTGTGGATTTTGGGAATTCCAAAAATGACAGGTGTAAGCGGAGCTAGCATCGACAAGTAATTGTACAAATCCAATGAAATCCTAGAGTCTATGAACAAATCATTTAAAACAACTCTTGTTTTCTGATATGCATGTTTCACTTCACTCAGTGAGGCCTGTGCATAATTGACTGTATCAAGTAATTTTAACAGAAGTGCTTCGTAGTCATGATTATCAAAGAAAACAAGCCCTCCCCCTTGTCAGGTCTGATAACCCTTACATTTTGAAATTTCAAATAATTCAATTTGTCCCAGTCATCCTTACTAAAACTCACTGCTTTACTTGTCACACTACAATTGTTATTGTCAAAAGCATCACGTAAGTCTCCTTCACAAATGCATTCAAATACTGACAAGGTGGGAGTTAAAAGTGGATTAAATGTGCTCAAAATTCTACACTCATTTTGTCCAAAGCACTGGTTCTTAAACAAAGTCCCCAAATTCAATTTCTGTGTAAAAAGTCTCAAATCTACAATTGTCTTTGCCAAATTCTCCCATTGGTCAGGGATGAATGTTAAACCTCTCACTAGCAGGTCAGATAAAACAGTATCAGCAACAGTACTGGAATAATTTTGAATGATTTGTTCACTATTTCATGTTAGAGGGAAGGTACTATTTGCAAAAAATGGTGTAGCTATGGGGTCTCCATGTGGGGCATGTTTTGCCAACCTCGTGATGACCCATTGGGAACAACACTTTGGGTTTAATAATAATATATTTAAGGAGAATATTTATTACTATACTCTATATTTGGATGATGTCTTTATAATGTTTGATGGCAATGCCGCAGACATCCCTAGGTTTGTAAAATACCTGAATGACTCCACACAATTCTTGGTTTTTACTTACAATACGGGTATTGAACGTGTTGTTTACCTTGATGTGGAGGTATATAGGGACAAGGTTAATAGAACATACAGGGCTAGGATTCATAGAAAACCCACCTACTCTAACTCATTCCTCAACTATTCAGGTAGCCACCTACAGCAACAGAAGAGATCTGTTGTTAAGGGCCAACTGGTGAGAGCGGCCCGTATGGTGTCTGAGGACGCCGAGTTTTTGTATGAATGTCAGACTTTGTGTGACATGTTTTTGAAACGTGGCTATCCCTCGCATTTAATTAATGAATTGGCAAATGAAGTGAAATTGAAGAGAGTTAATGGAGTTTTCAGTCCTATCCTATGCTAAGACCAGGGTCTGTTAAATCACCGGTCCCTGACAGAAGGATCATAGGTTCATAGGTTCATAGTTTGTTACTAGGCTATCGGCTCTAGGGCCTATACAAGCCTAGCCATAACAATTCCCTGGCTATTTCTTCCCACAATATTTACTTCACTGGACCCCATCCAACATGAATGGCAGACTGCATTTAACTTTACATTTATTACCCCCTTTAGCCTTGATGCATTTACTATCCAGCAAATTTTAAATAAAAATTGGAACTTAATAACCTCCGATGAGGACCTGAAACTTACTGTGGGTCTAAGACCTAGGACTGTGTATAAGAGGGGTCCCAATTTGAAAAGTTTGTTGGTGAGGGGTATGATTACAACAGTGAGGGCCCCTGGTATGCATAAATGTGAGAACTGCCCCTATTGTAAATTCATTAAGGCAGGGCAAACCTTTAATATCAGGGTAAACAATTTTTGTGTAATAAAAGGTTCAGTTTGTGGGTCCAAAAGTGTAATTTATTTAGCTACCTGCAAATGGTGTCCCTGTTTCTATGTCGGTAAAACTGACCGTAGGTTGAAGGACAGAGTATACGAGCATATTTATAGCATTAGGAAAACCAAGTTGGAAAACGCTTTAGTCAAACATGTGTATGAATACCCTGAACACAACTTTTCTTTTAGGGTTATCGACCAGGTTGAACAGGACCTTAGAGGAGGCCCACTTAATTTAAAACTGGAGGTAGAGGAATTATTGTGGCAAATAAAATTAAATGCTTATAGCATACCAGGCTTAAATGATGCATGTTCCTTAGCCTGTATTTTAAAATTAAGAAGTGTACAAAGGTAGCATTCATCTAAAACACATATTTATATATACTTTTTATTTTTTCTGCTGTTGTATGGACTGCAGGAATACGTATTTGTATGGCTGTGCATTTCTATACTGGAATAGTAATTGCTTTAATAGGTTCATAGGTTCATAGGTAGGTACTAGGCTATCTGCCTGAAGATATTTATAAGCCTAGCCAGAATGTGTTGGCTTTAGCCGCCCCCTTAGATTAGTTCCCTGTGCCTCTGTCCAGCAGAGCCACTGAAGTGATCCCCGGGGTAAACTTTCTGTTTCCCATCCACTCGTCAAAGTTTCTTTTGAAGAGTGCTAGCGAGGAGCTCTGCCTAATGTAGATTTTAATCTTGTTCCAGAGCATGTGAAGTCTCTGGGACAGGAATCTATCCCTCCAGCACGTCCTATTTATTGTTGTGGTGAGGATTAGATCCCTAGAGCGTGTGGGTCTTGGGGATTTTTTTTTTTAGGTGGAGCATGTCCATCAATTCTCTGTTGGACATAGCGTTGTATGTCAGGCAGAGATCACCTCTGAGTAGGCGGTATGTAATCAAGTACAGCTGGACTTTCTAATGTCATTATTGTTATTTTTTTTTCTTTTTTTGTTTACAGTTTACTGTTAAGGTTTACAAAAGGCTACCGTCTTGGTAGGTTAGGTATATGTATGAAAATGTATTGATTTGAAGGAAAAAGGTATAGTAATACTATATGTAATAGGGTACGAATATCTTGCTAAGTATCCCTTTTAGACTTTAATTAGCACATCATGGGATTTTATTGCTTGATTTAAAAGGTTTTGTTTGATGATGTGACTTTGTCTAAAGAAGTTTTGTTCATTGAAGCAAGACGAAAGCGCTTACTACAATTGTTTGTTTTGGGCAATTAAAACCCTTATGTGGAGCTTTTACTTACTTTTGCCTTTGTTTTTTTTTTATTTTTGAAGTGTTCCTTCATTTTTACTAGTTTGTTTTTTGTGGTTTACTTTGAAGTATAGCTTTCTTATTTCCTCTTCTAAAGTCGAATAAAGCAGTTTTTTTGTTTTGTTAGCTAGTAATTTAAGACTGTTGTGCTACATACTCTCTTATATATATATATATATATATATATATATATATATATATATATATATATACATATATATATATATATATATATACACACACACACACACACACACACACACACACACACACACACACACACACACACACACACACACATAAAACAATGGTAGACTTGAAGACTTGGCAGTTGATGCAGAGACAGCTGACAGGCACTGTATTTAAGGCTGCCATCAGTATTTTATTCATGTTAGGTTTTCTGACTCCCCCAAACAGTGTCCCCTCTAGATATGTTATGGATATAATGTGGACTTATTCACTTCTGCAAATGAAGTGAACCCTGTGTCCTAGAAATGTCATGCTATGCCCATTTCTTTGTCTCCACAGGGGATGTCAGGGTACTTTGTGTGCCCTGAAAAGTCACCTCTCCTCTTTCTTCAAGTGATGCAGGCAAGTACAACCTCTTTACTCCTCATTTCCTTTCAGCAGTTCTATCTTTGGTTTAATCTGCTAATCAAACTCAGGGACCCTGGTTTATATTCTGTTTCTATCAGTGACCCAGATAAGTAACTCAGGGTATAGTTACTGATATTATTAACTTCTGCATAAAAGGACATGCACCAGTAAGGCACAAATAGAATGATAACTTCAACCAATACAAACATAAGTGTTTGGTGGGGTCACAAATGTAATAATATGTATGCCAGATAAAGGAGGTACTACTTAGCTTGGAAAATTATTCTTGTTATAAAACAAGTCTATATACAATAAAATAAAATGCAGATCATTTTCATATCAATCTGTCAGATCTAATTATGAACTCAGTTTGGTTTGTCAGGTTGATAGTGCAATGGGTTATGATCAGGTCGCCAACTGTAACAAAGTTATTATATATCCAATACATGGATGCCAAGAAATTCACCTCAAGGGCGAAGGTCAAGAGGTGAATCTTGGTATTTATGTTGAGAACACATAACAATTGACTGTGATAAGTGAGACTTGATTATAACTCTTTTATAATGCATAAAGTTTTATCTACTCCATGTACTACCAATTAGAAAAAAAAAATGTGAAAGTATTTTACCAGCTTTGACAGCCAATAAAAAACTTAGCAAGTGTTGTCACATAGATAGCAGCTAAATACAGTAATAATAAAAAGTCAGAGAGGCAGATTTTAAATTCTCTTTTAATTTAGATAAATAAATTACTTACAGATTGATGTCTATAAACTTCCTTGGTGGGAATGAACATATGTGGCAAAATATTCAAGGTCATTTGAGAGTGCAGGAACATTCCTTCCATGAGATCCAACTGAAACAGTGCTTAGGGGTGTGAAACAATTGTTATACATCTCTGGAAATGTTATAGTTGGGACTCATGCTATGGAAGCTCTTTACAGATTTGTTTTTTTCCCCACTTTTGGAGAATAATCAGCACTTCATGCACTACAAAAAGGCAAACATTCAAATAAAATAACGCTAGAGTCAGAGTCCGAAGAACTTCCCAAAGAAAATATACTGCATAAAAGATACTATTTTATTGTATCATAAAAGTGAAATGGAAAATTGTGAATACAGTATGTTATAAATAAGCAATGAAGCGATCACCAAGCCACAGAATGCAGTGAATGTGCTGACAGAAAGTTTTTATGCAAACTTCACAATGACCAAATTTGTCAGTGTTATATACAAAGTGATTCATTCCCTCGTATAACTACAGACAGAATAACAGCTGCCATACAAAAAAATAACTCAGTTTTCATGGGATCATACAACCTACCAGATAGCTTCATACACAGAATTAAAGAAAATCTGGTAAAACCATATAAATGATAACAAATAATAGATCATCATCCTCATGCAGGTACATCATTGACCTAGGTGATAGGTTGTAGTGGCACTAGTTTACTAAGAGGTGGGATTCATGTTAAAATCCTCAAGTGTAAGACCCTTCAACCTGACCACTACTATATGCAAAACTATCATGAGATTCAAGAGTTCATACCCAAATTATGCAGAGGACTTATACTTGTTAGGTATTCAACACTATCAGTTTTGAATTATGTGTCATTTGTTCCGGATATAAATGCAGAACTTAATGCATCCTGTGTAACTTAATCTTACAAATCATTCAACAATAGCCCATATAATGGTATGAATAACAAATTACAACATAAAATGGCAACTGATTTATATTTTAATGGAAAATACAAATTAGGTTATAGCAAGTTAAGGATTTACTTGTCTGTCCTGACAGGGTTTTTTAAAGTCATCCCATTGAGTTCTGTATAGGAATACATCTTTTTGGACTAATCTTTTTAGATATAAAAGTAGCAAAGGGATAATGGACTGCCAAATATGTTGATGACTGCAAACTAAATAACACTATGACTTCAATTAATGATGCTAATGTTCTCTCGGTTTAATTTCTCCATGTTTTTGGGTTTCTAATACCGTAACAGGAATGGACCCCATTTTTAAGTCAGGTATGATTAAAGTTCATGAAATTAGTATTGTTTTAATCTTTGATGTTAGCCAAAACTGCTCTTCTCAGCACCCACAGTATGCCCAGAATAGACTCCTTCATATGGAGTTACATGTATCGGTAGCATATCTAAATACGACTGTAGATTCTTTTTTATGAGAACCATTGCTCCTGGTACTGTTGTAACTGTCTGGGTATCTTTCCTCCACATTGCTGTCATTTCTGCCTGCAAATCCTGATATTTTATAGCTTTGTGTCTTGATGTAAGTGAGACACTGCAATTGCTAAGTGTAGCAATTTCAATGATCAATGTTACTTTTGTCTTTTTTTCATTGTCTACTATACATAGTTTTCTTGCATCTTTTTTCTGAATTGCTGGTAATGGGTGATTCCCACTTGATATTAACTTCATCATTCTCTATAATGCTTTGAGGATCATGTTTCCAATGCTTGTCAGCTATTTCAATATTGTTCAGTCTTTCCACATCTTTAAGCCTTTCAGTATACAGACCCTCTGTCTTTAGTGTATCACACCCAGAAACAAGATGTGCAAATGTTTTCAGTTCTGACTTCTCCTACGTGTTCAATGGACATTGTCAACCAGTGTGTACATAGGTCACTATCCCAGGCCACCATTATCAACCTTTCATCCTTTGGTTTTATTTCACCTTCTTAACCATTCCTGCTTCAAATCCTGATCAACATGAGGTTATTCCAGGAAAATCTCTATACTTGCCACTATATGTGTGGCTGTTTCACATTCATTTTCTTCTTATCTGATCCTTCTCCTTATATTCTTTCTTTTGTTTTTTGGCACATTCAGTTGCTGAATGATTTTGTCTACTTCTGGTTTGATTTCAATTGCTGCTTGCCACCTGAATGTTTCTGCTAAAATAACCATAGAGGTCATCTTAGAGTTCCTCTCCTCATGTTTTAAAACTTTCAGCATGTTTGCTTCTGATGAGGCCTGCAGATATGTATGCAGTCTCACAACTGCAGATCTATGCATGTAATCAATTTCAAGGATGCCCATACCTCCTTCAGAGTGTAGGATTTGTAACCTTGGCATATATCATTTGATAAGCTTGAAATCTTGTTTTTTCTGATCAACTGGTCCAATATCTTTTGGGGCCAGTCAATCACATCAAAACTGTAAGTTAAAACAGGAAGATTAAACTGGTTTATAGTTCTGACTTTATTCCTAGATGTCAGAACTGTTTCCAATATTAATTTTAGTCTTCTGAAGATTTCTGTATTGAGTTTTATTCACATTTGTTTATTTCCTATTGCATATCCTTCATCATGTATCAAATACGTATTTACTTCTTCTGTCTGAAGTTCTTTTACATCCCATTCCTGTCATAGATTGATATTTTATTGATAATGCAACTGTCTTGCTTTAAACATTGCTTGCTCACATTTATCAAGACCAAATGTTCTCCATTAAGTTGTATGAAATGTACACACATGATCCAGTACTAGTGGCCTTGCTTGTAATATGAACAAAAGTATCACAATACTTAACAAAAGAGATAGAAACTATGATATCAAAATAAGTAGTGAATTTACAAAAAATCAGTTTCATTAGATATCTAGGAACAAACTCAGACTCTAGTTAAAATGTTGACCCCTTCCAAAGTCATGAAATTATATTCTCTAACTGCTGTGGTGATCAGGAGTGCAAGGAACCATGGGAGGGAAGACAAGTCTGGAGAAAGGTATGGAGACTGCGCTGTGTCTGGTTTTGTTTGAAAGTGTTTTTTGTGTGTAGGAGAGTGACTCTGTGTGTGTGTGTGTGTGTGTGTGTGTGTGTGTGTGTGTGTGTGTGTGTGTGTGTGTGTGTGTGTGTGTGTGGTGGTGGGGATGGTGTGGTGTCAATGCCTACACATAAGTAGCAGTTTAGCTCCATGTCATGCAGGTCAGCAATGATCTGCACTTCAGTAACTGCCATTCACAAACATGCAAATTAGGCAGTAATAAGGTCTTACCTTGTCACTGCAAACATGCCTCTGAATCACAGCTTACCTAGTAGTGGGTGCAGGGCCTTTTTAGCACAAGCCATATGGCTTGTGTTAGGCCGAGTAATAAATTACCACACCTGGCATGTCTTTCAAGCCATTGTACTCTGGTTTTCACATGGTGGTGCAGCGGTTAGTGTTGTTGCCTCACAGCAAGAGGTTCTCTGGTTCAATTCTAGGCTGGGGTGCCTTCTGTGCGGAGTCTGCATGTTCTCCCTGTGGTCATGTGGGTTTCCTCCGGGTGCTCCAGTTTCCTCCCACATCCCAAAGACATGCATTAGGTGGATTGGACACTCTAAATTGGCCCTAGGTGTGAGTGCGTGCATGTGTGTGCCTTCTGTGGAAGGTTGGGCGCTGGGCTGGCAACTTGACACCGTAAAACTCCACTGCCAATCATGAGTGGACAGATGATCCGCTGTGGTGACCCCTAACCGGAAAAAGCCGAAAGAAGAGGAAGTACTCTGGTTTTCACACTTAAACATTACTTTTTTAACTCCTGAATCAGGATTGTTTTCTCTTTTATCTTCTATCTCTGCCAGGTTTAATGCTTCTCTGAGTCATCATCCCCATATCATCACATTCAGCTTGTATCTGCAAAAATCTTAATAACAATTCCTTTATTTATGCAGTTGCTACATCTGTATTTTCAAAAGTCAAAGTCCCATTAGTCTAAAACTCTTTTAATATAGAAGAGAAAATGCTAATTTGAACTTTCCCTTATTGCATTCTTTCATTACACAACAGAAAGGTAATGGTACAATGTCACATCAGAATAATCATGCCCACCCCCAAAAAAGCGATCTCTCACCACTATTAGCCTTTTATCAGGGTATGAGATCTTCCAAAGAATATTCTTGTTTTCAACTCATTATTGGCCTAAATTTCACATATTATTATGTAATTTTGGCATTGACAAATTTTGCATCTTGGTTTTAACACAGCTGATTATCTCAGGTCATTTCAGAACTTCAAACAATCTTGAATTTGTTTCCTTCCCTTATCCTCCAATTTAATAAATTTTGATCTACCTACCAGGTTTGTTTAACTAACTTTGCTACCTTCCCTGAAATGTCTTTTATTTACCATCCAACAGCCTCTTCAGCTACTTTCCAGTCATAAAGACTCTCTACATTCTACACTTCAGCTATTTAAAATGTTTTCATTTATGACACAAAACTGCTGTCAGATACCTCTGCCACTTCATATGATTTTCATGTTGTTCATGTCTGCTTTAACATTTAAACATACCACATTTTTCATATCTCTATTTACTGATCATGAAGTAATCTTTATATACAGTGGAAATGCAAAGGTAGTACAGTGGAACATATTATCTAATTCACCTAGTAGTATTGCATTACTTGGAATTATGTTACGACTGTCTCTCAGACTAATTCCATTGCTATGAACAGCTCACTTACTGTATATATGCACATACTTTTATTTCAGTTTAGTTTTAGGATAAATTTCTATCTTTGGATTTGGTACAATATTCTTGTTTTTGTGTATACCTTTTGTTAAATGCACCCATTTGCTACCTACTTGTTAAGATGAACTTTACTGACTAAACTGTGGCTGTAATTAGTGTAATTTGTCCATTGTTATAACTCACTAAACAAACAAACAATCAAATAAACACGCACACATAAATAAATAAATAAATATAATAAAATAAAGTAAAACAGATTGCTGACCTGCATTGGCGCATGGTTCATTTCATTCTCAAAAATGCTTTAATTCTATAGACACTTTTTCTCTTTCATCACCAGTCAGTAAATAACATCAAAATCAACCCCATTTTTTCACATTTTCTTCATTGGATCAGGGTGGTGCATAAACGGTTATCATTGTTCTCAATTCATTGCCATACTCTTGCCTTCTTTGATGGTAATGCTTTACTGTTGTGGGTCTTCTCTCATGCAATCCAGTCATCTTTTTTTCTGGATGCCCTCATTTCCTCTTGCATTATTAATTTATCTCCCAAATCTTCTTCACCAGATTGTCTTCTGTTATCCTGTACATATGAACAACTGTAAGCTGCTCTCTTTGAACTTCTGTGCAGCTGGAGCTAATTTGGCTTCTGCTCTGATGTCCTCTGAAAGCATGAAGGTAACCATTGGAGTCCTCCATGGCTCTGTACTGGGTTCCTCCATTTGGCATTTACTACTCTGATCTCTAGACCAGGATCCAGTACCTCTGATTTACTTTATTTACAGATGACTGCAACTTCGGTGTTATTTTCATGATCTGCTGTGATACTTGTAACTGACAGAAAAATTGTACTTTGGTAAACACCTGCTGTTCTGAAAATGGGTACATATTAAATGCAAGAAAAGGTCTGGAGTGGTTGTATTTGGCCAACAGCATCTACCCTCAACATGTATTATAAGCAGCACCCCTAAATAAAATTAAAGTGCAGTCAGGTACCTTAGGAACCTAGTTGACAATTCTCTCTCCTTCAATCATCATGTAGCAACTGTAGTCAGAAAATCCTTTTACATAGAACAACTGATAGCCAAGGGTATGTCATCAAGATTGAAAGAAGACATTGACCTCTTATATTTACCATTTATTATACTAATCATTAAGTTAAGTTACCTGCTTAAGATATGTCACACTACACATATCAAACAACTAGACAATAATCAAATGTTTAAAACCAATAAGATTGCAGGCCTAAAGACCCTGATTTATCAAAAGAGGCCAGAAGCTCTATTTATTTATTGGCATGTGTTTACCTGGGGAATTTGACTGGGCTTCTCCCTTTTCAGCCAATGCCTGGGATGGAAAGATCCAAAGAAAAATTAAAATTTCTACTGAGAGAAATAAAAAAACAATAGTTCTCTAAAGAATGCACATTTTTACGCATATAGTTATAATAAAAACTATAGAAAATTGCATGTTAGTGTTTACATTTGGCTAGATGCAGAGATGGTTTATAGGTTCATAGGTGTTTACTAGGCTAATGACCACAAGGGCCTTGTTAAGCCTAGCAATGCATCTCAAATCTCTGACAAGTTCAGATGCCCTCGATAAGTGTAAGCAGGGGTTTGAGAGATGAAACGTTTACAAGCAGGGGCCTGGGAGATGAACCATGTAAAGGCTGCCTGTGTCCATTAGAGACATAGGTGCCAAACCAGGGATGAATTTCCTGTTCCCCATCCAATTGTCCAAGTTGCATTTGAACTGGGTTAAGGAGGAACTCTGCTTCACATAGATGGGCATTCTGTTCCAGAGAAAGGATAGTCTCTGGGATACATACCTGTCTCTCCAAAAGCTCCTATCTATGTCACAGGCAAGGTATAAGTCTTTAGAATGTGTAATTCTGGAGCTGTTTGTTTTATGGATATGCAGGAGGTCTATCAGAGTGGGGTCTGACACAATCCTGTATGCCAGGCATAGATCTCCCCTCAAAAGCCTGTAGGAGACAGAATACATGGGATAGGGCCTTGAGGCAGTCTGCGCAGGACATTTTACTTACTCCCTATATTCTTATAGTGAGGAACCTCTGTGGATCTTTCAATTGATGGATATACCTGGTTAGATACATACCAAAGGGGGCATTGTACTCAACGATAGGTCTGGTGAATGCCAGATACAGTGGAACAATGACTTCCTTTGACTTAGATGCCATACCTTTGTTTATAAGTTGCACAACATTGAATGATTGCCTCACTACTGTAGACATGTGATGGTCAAAGGCTAGATTATTATCTATGTGTGTTTCTAGGTCCCTGCCTACCGGGTCAGCTCTAAGGGGTGTGTTGTCATTATGATAGTTACCAGGGGTGGATGACTTCCCAAAGGATACTATTATGCATTTCTTGGCACTTAGTTTTAGTCTATGGCTCTGACACCAGTTGTTTTTCTGTGTCAGTCCCTCCTGGAGAACATTTGTGCCAGAGTGGGATTCAATGACACCTCCTAATTTGCAATCATCTGCAAGTTTAGTCAACCAGAGACCATTAACATTGGCCTTCACTTCAAAGAAGAAAATTCCAAAAAGGAGCGGTGCAAGGACTGATCCCTGAGGGACTCCACTTGTGACTAGCTTCTTAGTATAGGTGGACTCCCCAATTCTAACTTCCTGGGTCCTGTCTGTGAGCCAGTTGGCTATCCACTGGGTGACATATGAGTTTATATCTAACCTCCTGAGTTTGTCAACAATGCCTGAAAGGGTGGTATTGTGTCAAATACCTTGGCCAGGTCAAGGTTGGTGGTGTGAACCATTTCTCCCTCATCCATTGCTTTGGTTACCTTCTCAAAGAAATCACCATGTTGAGTAGGCATGAGCTGCCAGTGTCTGGAGGTGTACTATATCTCTATTGATCATTTCCATAATAATTCCATGCATTTTTGGAAGTGAAGATTTTAGTAATCAGCAAACAGAATTATTATATTATAATCAATATGTACATTTGAAGATCAGTCATAAGACTAATATGTTGAGTAAGCTTCCTGCACATTTAGCAGAATTTATAACATTAAGTAGGTTGTTTTTATGGAGGTGTAAAAAGTATGAGGAAAAGGACATTTATGCTGTTGCAGAACATGAGTACAGCCAGGAGCTGCTAAGTTATTGGTTAAGTTATAAATTAAAAGTATTCATTTTACCCATTGGTTTTAGCTGAATTGGAAGTGACTTGTTCTGAAACATAGTTACGAGTTTAGAGAGTCTCATACAATGGGCAGTGATGAGATTATGCAATGTAAGGAGTTGTGCATAGGTTAAGTAGTGTGGCAGCTCAGAACAGTTTGTTTGAGAGCTATGTGGTGATGTGTTCTATAGGGAAGGTTGGCAGCAAATTTGTCTGTTTTACTATAGCATGCTTCAGGTTTTATTTTATAGGTTGTGCATAGGTATATGAGTATTGATAATGTATAAGAAGGGTAGGGAGGTGTTAGGAAGAAGCAATACTCCTTCTTGCTATGTCTGCTAGGTAGAGTAGTGCCCCGTACTGGGAGCCGAGTTTCACATTTGCATTCTTGATTGCTTTTAGGATGTGCTGATCAAATTTAAGGTTCTCTTCTACAGTAGCACCAAGTTTTTTAATGTGTAGTACAACTTTAATTTTGGTATTACCCATGAAAGAGAGGTGAAAATGTTGTATTCATGGTGAGAGTTGATCATGTATTAAGAGCATTTATTTTATTTAATTTGGGTTTAAATTTAGCCAACGAGAGTCATGATTTCACTGATGTGAAGGAATATTACTTTAATGTTTGTACTTCAAAGAGAGTTGGGACTGAGCAGATTAGAATAAAATCATCTGCATTCTACATTGCACTTGTCTGTTTGTTGGATATCATTTCTGATGATGTTAAAAAAGTAGGAGACAGAAATAAAATTTTGAGAGACTTGAATGGATACTAGCAGGAAGGAAGGGGTGTATTTTTCCACTGATATCCTGCTGTCTGTTGAAAAGGTAAGTGTCTACCTTTTTAAATAATTTGTAAATACTTCATTGTCATAAATAACCTGCATTCATGTTTTCTTGTTTTTGGAAATGAATAAAAATATTTAAAAAAAAAAAGAAAAGGTAAGTGTCAAACCAGAAGATGGAAGAGTGATGTATGGCAATAGTTGAACACTGTGATAACAGCTTTTAATGGGTGACAATGTTGAATGGCTTAGAAAAGTGAAGGAGGACATATAATACTATGTTATCTGATTGTTTTTGTCGGCTAATTGTACTGGTCAAACTGAGGGTGGCTATTGTTGTGCTGTGATAGGCAAAAAACATGTTGGCCTTTGTAGAAGAGGCTGTTATCAATTAGATGGTTTAGAAGCTGAGTACAAATGCATATTTACAGGACTTTAGAGAGAAGGGAAGGATGACTATAGGTTTGTAATTGGAAAAACTGGTATAGTTACCTCCTATATGTTGTGGGATAGTGAAAGAGGTTGTTTCCAAAGAGTCAGGATATAATTTTCTCTGATGGTCTGTTTAATCAAAAATGACGATGTCGTAGTCTAGTGCATGAGCACTGAGATTAAAATATTCAGTGGTTATATTTTCAGATATTTGGTTTTAGTTTAAGATGATGTTTCTAGATTGTAGAGGTAGGTACTTGTTGAAGTGCGAAAGCATTTTAATGATTATGTTGTGTTGTAGGGATTTATGGTAGAGAACTAGAGATGGTATTTATTAGGGAAAGAATTGTTTACAAGAAATGGTTGTTAAATTGTGAGAGTATGCTGTTGTTTGTATTAACTGTGGTAGCACAACCAGGATTAAGGAAATGTTTATGTTTATGTAGGAAACTGAAGTGGTAAGATTTTTATCAGCTCTTATTTGGTGTTTAACAAGGCTTCTTAGGTGACCAAAATTTAGGAGGTTGCCTTGTATTTTGCTTTTGGTTCAGGATTTCCATGCTTTGTCTCACTGTATCATGAATTGTTATGTTTCTCTTTTGGCTTTTGACTTTATTCTTTTAATTCTCACTGGGGTTAGTTTATTTAGTATGTTAAGAAATGCTGAATTGAATTCAGACACACATCATCTAGGAGCATTGTCTTCCGCTTATACCAGTTTCATTTTAGTAGGTCAAATAACCAAATATAAAGAGTGTAGAAGAACCAGATAGAAGAAATATTAGGAACTTTTAATGAACCAAGCTCAGTGACACATACAAAGTACATTAAGAACTTTTGTCCCTTCCAGATTCTAATGGGACTCCATTAGAGCAACTTTCCAAATTAACCACACTAAATTAAACAGCCTTTAGAACCAATCATTTCAAAATAAAGTCTCAAGGTCATGAATGCTTAATTAATAAAAATAAAAGTGAAATTTAAAGATAGAAATACAAGTACCAAGTGACAAATACAGCTAAACTATCAGGGTCGTCAACAAATATTAATCTTTTTTGTGTGTAAATACATAATTATATTTTTCTGTATAAGTAGTTATATATAATTGTATATTAACTAAAACATTATTAATGAACTAGGAAGTCAAAAAATGTTAAATTATGTTCAATATTAAAATGTTATGGTTAAAAATAAATAAATATAATATATATATATATATATATATATATATATATATATATATATATATATATATATACATAAATATATTTTGTCAATACATGATAATCCACTCTACCCAACATAATATAGTAAAATATCATAAATATATAAATTTGCAAAATTACATTTTTAGAACACTTTTCAAGGAAATGCTGTCATTTAATCCTGGTGGGGTAGTGGCAGTGAGCCTAATCTGCCAACAAAACTAACTTCTTGTAAACCAGCATATTTTCAATATCCTCACCTTTAGGATTCATATTATCCTTATTAATAATAATAAACAGGAACTTTTTTAAGTTCTTACAGTTATGTCTAAATAAGGCATTTGTTGACCGTTTGTACTTGATGTTCCTTAAATGTTAATGTATTCTAACCCTAAGTTTCCTTTTAGTCGAACTCACGGAAAAGACAGTACAGGAGACACATGTTGCCAGGTAAACTACTCCATTACTATTACAACTAACATGTCCTAGATAACTAATGGTTTGAAAGCAGGTTTTTACAACAACCTAAGGTACATCATTGATGAATCTACAAATAGAACACATACCACATTTAAATATTCTAGATCTATAATGGTCATTAGTGTCAGAACATTCAAATTATAGTAGTTCATTAATATTCTTTCACCAACTACAGGTGAAAAGAGGGGTTTTGCCAATTTGATGCTTCAGTTCTTCAGTAAAAATTAAATTCCAATTAGATGTGAGAATTAAGCAATAACCCACACCTGGGTGTGGGTAATGCTGGATTAAACCATGGTTGGTGTGGTTTGGTCATGAGGGCGAAGCCCGAATGGCCAAACAAAGACAACTGTGGGTAAATCCAGCATTACCCACACCCAGAAGTAGGTTATTGCTATTATACAATGACATTGGGCCAAATTCAGGAAGCCTCCGTGTAAGAGTTATAACTCTTACACGGAGGCTGCAGTGAAACTGTGTGATGTCAGCATGTCATGCATATGCATGAGGTGCATGAGGCATGCTGAATCACACTAGTAACTCTTACACGGTCCATGTAAGAGAGTAGGGGGCATGTCTGTAGGCTAAGCCCTGCAAGCGGACACGCCCCCGGAAGACTAGAATGGCTGAAAGTAAACAGCCACGAGAGAGGCCATGGAAATGTGAATAAACACACTACACAACACATGCCCCGATAGACCATCACTGTATAAAGTGAAGAGATGTTATAAAATTAAATTAAAACCTTTTTTTTTTTTAAACCCCGTAAATGTTTGCTACTGTGTGCGCCCGTAATGCTTGGGTGTGCTACTAGCGCAATCACAGTTAGCAGTCAGTGGAAAAGGATATAAGAACTAAATATGCAAAGTAAGCCAAGAAGTAATAGCTTAGTGGTAGAGTTGCCGGCCTAAAAGTAGGCAGGCAGGGTTCGAGCCCCCACAACAACCTTTTTTTTTTTTGTAAATAAGCACTAAAAAGCCCCCTGACAGTATTGTACAAATGTAAATGTATTCCCTTTTGTAAAATGGAATGAAATGGAGCATATATTCCGAAGTAACACAATAATAAAAATAGTCAGAAATGTACTGATAGCTAAGCTGCTGTGAGACGGAGTGCCCATAGCTGAGTAGTGTTTAAAAAGCTGCAAACTGCGTGCCCATTGCTAAGCACTGGTTTAATAGGCTGAAACCATTTGCAACTAGCTGTGCTTAGCTGAACATGTGTGTCACTAGCCAATTAAGGTTTATCCCAGCGCACACCATTTGCGCGCCGCTCCCATAAGCTAACTGCCAGTGCGCATGCGTTACCTCCGCGCAAACGAGCGCAGACCTGGTTTTAAATGCTTAAAAGTGCTTTTGGCATATTTGATTGACAGGTCCTCAACTCAGTTCAGTCAGTTGCCAGAATCGAACCCAGGATACCATGCACTAGAGTCAAGGTACTTCACCACTAAGCCATGACAGCAATACCATGAAATGCAGAAATAGCATATATATGGGATAAAATCCAGAATGGAGCATGAGAAAGCATTTTCAGTGAAGTAGATACAATTCCAAAATGGCCAATCAGAGAAATGTGTGGGAAAAGCGGCATATATAAGCCCCATAGGCGGGAATACACAGCAGAAACTATTGTAGAACACAGCTGCAGTCAGAATGAGTGGAGTAGGTGAGGGACGTTGCTTTCGAGCACAGCGTTGGGGCGTTGAGGAGTCCAGATACATGGTCTGGCTCCTTGTCCATCATCACGAGGCCCAACTCATGCAGGGCCAGGTCTCATGGGGAGCATATAGGGCAGAGGCATGGGACCAGTTGGCTCGTGATCTGACCAGTGCTACTGGCATTCCACGCACTGGTGAGCAGGTCCGTCACCACCATGCGGACCTGAAGCGACGCAAGCAAGACCAGTTGACCGAATGGATCCAGGAGGCCCGGGATATGCCCAACGCCCCACTACTGAGTAAGTCACATTTTACTTATGTATGTAAGGATTTCAACTAGCTGATACCATGGAGATGTGTAGTCCAATATTACTTCTTTTGTATTACAGCTGCAGGTGTCAGCTCTATGAATCGCGAGGTGCATGCCCGTAGGCTGGTGCGGATGCGCCACCATGCAGGTTAGTAACCCCACCCAGTACTTGTAAATAAATATTATACTGTAGCATGTATCAGAACACTGCAGTGTATTGATTAAAAGTAATATAATGTGCAAGCAAGATTTGAAAGTCTGCAGGTATGGCTGCAACAAGTTCATCAGTATGCAAGTGTAACTGGAAATATAATTGATAGAATTAAACAGTGCTGTAATACAGATGTCCCACCATTAGTTAAAATAGTGTAACCTGCAGTAGTCTCAAGAGTACAGCTTCAGAATCTGAGGTAGTCACATGTGAGATATATCCCCTGTTGAAATGCTGAATCATGACAGAAGTGAGGCTGTTGGAAAGTGTTTGAATCACCACCAGTCTAACATGTGAACAAAGCCTAGAAGTAGCAACCTGAACTGAGAAGTTGCAGGATGTGTGAGAGTGACAGAAAGGGTCATGTATGAATAAATAAAGTAGTAATAACCCCTGAATATATTAGCCCCAGTGTGTTTCTACAGAACTAAATGCATGTGGGAAGTACAACTTAATATCCCAAACTGATTCCAGTGTGTCAGAATCTGGAATGTCTAGGCCAAATGCTGTATATGGTGATCACAGTAAACAATTTGCAGATAGAATGAATGATTATCTGACAGACTAAACTAGCCATAGTTGTCCCCTGTCCTGTCATCAAAGTGTAGCAGGATGATGTATCTGATCAAATTCAAAATAAGTAGGATAGTGATGTATTTGTAACAGGTGTAGCTTGACAGTCAAATAAAATTTATTTTGAAACATCAGCCTCAACTTAATTGTGTACCTATTACAAACGTAAGTCAATGTGTAACATATGAATGTGTCATCACTTTCTATCTCCGCCCAACCCTATAATTCCATATAACAACACCCACTAAATAATGGTATGTGAACATTTCATTAATCATGGACATTTGTCCGTTTCAAAAATATATGCATGTCTGTTCGTGCATGTGCCCTGTTCATACCTGCAAATCTGATAGCCTGTTGCCATTAATCAACCCTGCATGTTGTTTGACTGTGTATTTCTGTTCAAATAATGCATGTGATATTGATATGCCCCTTGTTCAATGGTGTCAATATCTGGGTGTTTGTTTGATGGGAATAACAATGCATGCTGTTACAACTAATCTGAATGGAATACAATGCCACTAACCCAAACTAACATAACTACTCACAAACCTAGAACGCTTGGGAAGGCAGGTCCCAGCGGACCCACCTCTCCCACCTCAGCTGGTGACTGCACCTGGCACTAGTGCCCAGGCGGACCCTCCGGTGGCCCTGTGCCACCTTCGGGTGGAAGCGCTGCAGGGATGGGGCCCGTCCCCTCTGCAACTGTGGCCGGAGCGGCTCGTCCACTCACCCTCCGCGGTGCCCGGTCTGTGGTGCGAAGGGAGATCCAAGACACTGTTCTTGGGCCCCTACGCCAGCTTGAGGCTCGTGTGGCACAGCTAATGGCCCCGGCCATTGCCCCGCCTACACAGCCCCCAGCACAGCCCCGTCCTGGGCTGTGAAGGAACAGTGGCAACTGCCTATGGGTGGGGATATCAGTTCCACTGTTGCCATCTGTGGGCTCATGCATCTTGGAAATCCCAACCTCCGTCCCCGTCAATTGTGTAACCCCCACGTGTGTCATACACCGCCCCTGTATGCGTCTTGTCTGTCTTGTCTGTTAAGCTACCCAACCTACCTCCCCAGCTATACCGACTTCCTTCACCTGACATACCACTCTCACCTGAAAAAAAAAAAAGGGCACTCTGTACCCACAAAAAAATTACGCCCATACATAGCTGTCCATGTCGCACACATGTCTGCATGACATTGAAACAGTTAATTACAATTGGCTCTACAACAAATATTAATGTTGTCCTGACACCTCTCTCAGGGGTGAAAGGTTTCCAATGTCTCACCAAAATACATGGAAATGCACAGCTGTTGCTGCCAAAGACATGGGCATCTATGGGCCTTACCTACATCCCTCCTGCAAATCCCACGCTTGTTTCCCTACTGTCTTACCCTCTTTGTGACCCCTTTTCACCACTTTCCTGTCACCCCTTTTCTTTTCTTTCAAAGAAATTAGCGCTGGTGCGTTTGTGTTAGCGGAGCTCACCGCCAGTGCGCATGCGTGAGCTCCGCACAAACGAGCGCAGACCTGGTTTTAAGTGCTTAAAAGTGCCTTTATGGCACTTTGATTGACAGGTCCTGTACTCATTTTGAAAGTCTGGAAAGAAAAATAAATACCCACTGTCAGTCTCGAACCCAGGACCTTGGCAACATTAGTCTGTATGACCTACCACTAAGCCATGCCTGCTTTACAAGAACACAGTGCTAAAATAAATATAACATGTAATAGTAGGAATCAGTATAAAGGCAATATAGGAGATGTACTATCCAAAGCATGTCAGGTAGGGTTTTAATGGCCAAATTACTGGATTCCCATACTAGTTCAGTGTGAACAGAAACAGCCCTGCTACCTGTTAGCTTGTACATAATAACGTAAGGTAATGTACATATGTGAAGGTATGTATATCTACACATACATATATATAAATATATATTAATACATATGAAATATAGTCGTAGGTCTCAGTAGCCATACACACTCACTACAGGAAACAGTGAACATAATTGCAGCAACCTGAATCTGCAACACAGCCTGACCCCTGTGTGACCTACTTACCCTTCTAACTGCTTAAAGGGGGCCTCAGCACTTTGATTGACAGGTCCTGCACTCAGTTTGAAAGTTTGCAAAGTAAAAAGAATTCCCACTGTCAGTCTCGAACCCAGGACCTTGGTAACATTAGTCTGTATGACCTACCACTAAGCCATGCCTGCTTCACAAGAACACAGTGCTAAAATAAATATAACATGTAATAGTAGGAATCAGTATAAAGGCAATATAGGAGATGTACTATCCAAAGCATGTCAGGTAGAGTTTTAATGGCCAAATTACTGGATTCCCATACTAGTTCAGTGTGAACAGAAACAGCCCTGCTACCTGTTAGCTTGTACATAGTAACGTAAGGTAATGTACATATGTGAAGGTATGTATATCTACACATACATATATATAAATATATATTAATACATATGAAATATAGTTGTAGGTCTCAGTAGCCATACACACTCACTACAGGAAACAGTGAAGATATATGCAGCAACCAGAATCTGCAACACAGCCTGGCTCCTGTGAGACCTACTAACTCCTTTAACTGCTTAAAGGTGCCTCCAGCACTTTGATTGATAGGCCCTATACTCAACTCAAAAGCAGAATATGAGCATACTAGTAGGCCCTACCACAAGACCATTGTAACACTAGTCTGTATGACCTACCACTAAGCCATGACTCTCATACAGGAATATAGTGCTAAATAAGTGGAACATGTAATAGTAGGAATGAAGATAAAGGCAATATAGTATGTCTACTACCCAAAGCATGTCATGCAGACTTTTATAGTCCCAATTATTGGATTCCCATACTAGTGTAGTGTTAACAGAAACAGCCCTGCTAATTGTTAGCTTGTACCTAATAATGTCAGCTAATGTACATATATGAAAGTGTGTATATGTACACAGATATATATATATTTTATAGCAATACATATGACATATAGTTGTAGGTGTCAGTATGCATACACACTCACTACAGGGAACAGGCAAGATAAATGCAGCAACCTGAATCTACAACACAGCATGAAGCATGGGAGATGTACTAACCTTCACACTCACAAAACACTGTCAACAGCATACCAGCATGGTCCACACCCTACAATCTGAAAGGGCAACGCCTATCTCACATACCCTTTTATAGCAGTGTCCTGAAATCACAGTGAGACATGCAATCAGTACACACCCAGCTGCATGCAATTAGCAAATGCTGCCTTACAATTGGTGCAGAGGCCATCACATGGACCTATGCAGATACCTACAAAAGCATTGAGTACCCACACTACACTCACGCAATACATTCATTGCACAAACACTACGGATAAAGAGAAAGAGAGAGAGACAGAGAAAACAACAAAACAACCAAACAAATATTAGGACTGCCAGCAGCAAAAGCAGCAGCAAGCAGCAAGCAGCAAGGAGCAAGCAGCACCACTGGCACAGCAACAGCTGCCACAAACACAGGTAATGCAAAGTAGCAGGTTAATCCTGTGTATACTGTGACACCTCCAAATGTATCATAGTTCACTATCTATAGGTATGTCCATGAGATAGGTTGTGTGTACATAGTCATGAAATATAAACATATGTAATATTGTTGTACATGTGGGCCATATCTAACACTTCCATAGCTTAGAACACAAGGCCAGTTGTGCATATGATGCAGTAGTTCCCAGGGTCAGTAGAGGTTCCTCCTCATTGGTGTGGGACCACTGTGTATGTATGGCACTGTTCAGGTACATATCCTGTAGTATGGCCAGGGATTAATATCAGTCTGTTATGTGGTGCTATGTCCTCCAGGGGTGAATGTAGCACACATCCAGGGATACCATTTCGTAACAGTGATGATATGTGTTCTGCAATGATGAGGGTGGCTCTCACCTGGACATGTGAGAGGATAGGGAGGTTACAGTCATCTGGGATAACTAATAACACATGTGTAGGACAATGGGGGGGGGGGTACCTGCACCTAAACTGTCTGCAACAATGTTGCCAATATCTGTGCATTTGGTGAATGTGAAGCATCTTAACACTGCAGACAACAGATGCCTTCCCATCATGTGAATTTGCCCTGTGCTGCAGTAGCCTCCTACTATTGTTATACAATATGCCTGTATCTGTGGTCCACTGGACAGGATTAATAAGTGGTGTGCAGTTGTTCTGGGTTAGATAACTGTGTGCACAGTACATGCAGTATGTGGGATGTCTGTGGTAAGCATATGCAAAGGTGCTGGCGGTGTGTGTGTTGTCGCTTCCACTGGCCCAGTGGGCTGCGTGGATAGCATCACTGTCATAACTACTGAATAACTGTGTAATAACATGCATACATAGCAAGGTAGTGTACTGTGCTTGTGGTGTTGTTCGGATATGTATATCCAGGCTGAGTAATGTGTGTCCACATCACAGGGTTGGATGGCAGCACACATCCAGTATGTATGGATGAACACCCAGAATGTGTCAGACGTGTCACCTGTGCAGAAGTATCTGGCCATTACCTGTGCATCCCCCACAACACACACACATGCAACATATGGCAGAAGTACTATAGCAGTACACACATGTTCATAGGTTCATACTAGGCTATCTGCCCGAGGGCATTTACAAGCCTAGCCCATCGTTTTGTGGCTTACGCCACCCCTTTAGTGTGGGGAACTATACCCATTATTTTGCTGTGCCTCTGTCGAGCAGTGACACTGAGGTAATCCCTGGGGTATATCTGCAATCTCCCATCCATTGGTCAAGATTTCTCTTGAACAAGGCCAGCGAGGTGCTCTGCCTCACATATACCGTGATTTTGTTCCACAGCATAGGGAGTCTTTGGGTGATGAATCTATCCCTCCAGCACGTCCTATTAATAGCCGTGTCGAGGTTTAAGTCTCCCGCCCTTGTGGCTCTAATGGATCTAGATTTTTTGAGGTGAAGCATATTCATCAAATCTGGGTTTGACATGGCCTTGTATGTTAGGCAAAGGTCACCTCTGAGCAAGCGGTAAGCGACTGAATAGAACATACATGGACATGCTGGAGGGGCATATTCCTAACCAAGAGGCTCCCTTCACTCTGTAATGAGCTCGAACAGTTGAGAATGAACAGTTCATAGGTTCATACTAGGCTATTTGCCCTAGGGCATTGGTAAGCCTAGTAGAATGTGTTTGTATTTTGCCACCCAATCACAAGTTATGCTGCTATGCCCTTGTCCGACTTTAGTATACTGTGCCTCTGTCTAACAGTGACATAGAAGTGATACCTGGGGTACAACTATGATCTCCATCCACTCATCCAGATTCCTATGGAAGAGAGTCAATGAGGGACTCTGCCTAACCAGTAGTGTGAGCTCATTACAGAGTGAAGGGAGCCTCTCGGTTAGAATATGCCCCTCCAGCATGTCCATGTATGTCAGTGCTGAGGTCCAGCTCTCCTGAGCATGTGGCTGTATGGGACTCTGATTGCCTGAGGTGCATCACGTTCATTACTGCTAGGTAGGACATGGCTGTATAGGGCACGCACAGATTGCCTCTGAACAGGCAGTATGCCACTGAGTCCAGCTGGATTCACTTTACCTGGGCAGCATATGACATCTGTGTGAGCCATTGCATCCCCTTGATGATGTACTGTTGTCCTGTACCAGTTGCTGTAGGTGTCTGGTTAGGTACATCCCAAAAGGTGCATTGTACGCAATTATAGGCCTGATGATGGATGAGTAAAGAGGCACAATGACCTCCCTTGCCATACATGTGAATCACTCATGATTAGCTGGGCTATATAACATGTCTGTCAATCCACACTGGGCATGTGGTAGACAAATGACAGACCGCTACTATGTTTCTTCCCAGGTCCCCAACTATGGCTTCTGTACTCAATGGCCTAACACCTATGTTGTACTGTGCCACCAATGTGGAGGCGTGGGAATCTGCATTGAATACTGATACTCCCTTGTTCAAGTGTTGGGGCCGACAAGAATGGTAACAGCTATAATGTGGTAGTACTGGTGTGCTCCTGTGAAACCTGAAACAGGTTCATGTTACTGCACAGATATCGATGTCCAGAATGCTAGGTAGGGTTTTGAGTGCGTGCATCCTTGGGTCTAGACGCCCAGTGTTGAGTAGCATCACTCTTACTTCCTCATCCTTTGTGATACAAATGGATGTGGGTTTGCCTTATGAGCCTTGCCTAATACAGGCACTATGGGTGTAGCAGGAGGCTCCGCCAAATGTCAATAGGACTGTGGTGACAGGTGCAAGCTGTCCCTAGCAAAGCATACCACCCCAAGATGGCAGGCATTGGCACACCTGTGAATGACACCAGTATGTCAGTCAATTGTTGGAAGGGATCATCGTGCCTTGATATTGTGGCATCATTCTAGGTGAGGGTAGGATGCTACTCAAGGTCAGGGTCAAACTGTCTCAGGCTACATGCTCAGAGAGCTCTGTAATGTCTCATGTCATGTAGTCCAAGGAGGAATGTGTCAGGCCATTCACAGCAGCATGGACATTGACTTGAGTCATACCTGTACCTGCCTTGGGGTTACCTGAGTGTTTGTGTTATGTGGCAGGTCATAGTGCCTGACAGGCTGCACACCGTGACCCTCACCTCGTTAAGCCTGGTGAACGTGATGTGAGTGTGCCTGATGATAGAGGCACCTAGTACAGGTGTATGAGGTGTGTTGTTAACTGTTAATGGCAGTGAGTGTTCAGCACATTGGCTTTGTGTGATATGTGTTGCACATGTTCGTTTATGTGGTAGTGGTTGCCTGGATGTCTGCTTAGGAGGTCTCTGCTGCATAGGCAGAGCTGTGGTCTGAGCCTACAAGTATGATCATGTGTGATCATGTGTTAGGTCCGCTGTTGTGGTAGGTCTACGTGAGACTGGAAGTGTAGTGAGTGATCCCCTTTGCCACCTGACTGGTTATGGCGGTATTGAGTAGACAGAGCCTAGCCTCCAGTCTGGTATATGGTTGCATCACTCACATGAGTTTGAATTTGTTGTTAGGAGGAGGGGGGTTGTCTGTGTACAAGCATCTGTTCTAACATTGTCTCTGGAATACCACACTTACCAGCTGGACTGGGGAGGGAACTGACAACTGACCTCTGGACATGCTAGAATACTATTGTGAACTCTGTAATCACTAATGATTGAAAACAAGGTCCAGTGGGGAGTGAGGGTGTACTGACATTACCTACAACTGCTGACTGATATAAAAGTGTCAGTGAGCAAATGCCAGGCAACCTAAGTGCAATGTGTCACAATTAAGTAAATGCAACAATGACAAGCAGTCACTTGCTGTCATGTGTAACATGGAAGTACGTACAGTAAGCAATGCAGATAACAGTAGTGAGTCACAGATGTGTTGAGAAGATGTGTACTATGTGGAAGTAGCATACCAGTGAAATAACAAGCTAACAGATAACAAGCATATAAACAAAGGTAGATCCAGGAGGCCTGGATGTAGTGTTTGCTACAACAAACAAGGTGTAGCAATGTCAGTAAGATACAGCTCAGATATGCAGGCACTATAAACCTGAAACCAGATGTCCCCAGCTATGAATGGCAGAGTACAGCCTATTGTCACACATGAGTGCAGACCACAAACCTCGTTAATGTTAAATAACTGGCCTGAAGGCCAACTGCCCATACCAGAAGTAATACACTTGTACACTGGGCCCACAATCAGCAGTTCCCAACTTCAATGGATGAAAGATATGTGTCCTGCCACCACAGTGCTTGCCACCAACCTCCCTAATGTAAAACAACTGGTCTGAAGGCCAAGTACTTAGTACAAATGACATAGAATGATAGCTACACTGTAATCAGGTTTTAACCAATCAGTAATAAGTAGAAGTTAACACTCCCTGTATAGAATGTGTACCATGTATTGTTGAGATACTATGCTGATAACCTGTTTGTGTACCTTTCCAGATAGACATGGCACCTAAAAGGAATCCTGCCTACTCTGCTGCAGAGGATGACATGATCCACCAGAGCCTGGTGCATGACTATGCCATCTTGTTCTCACGCACCCCCCAGAATCAGCAGGAGAGGTCTGCACTGTGGCAAAACCTCGTTAGCAGGATAAATGATGTTGGCATGCATGATAGGACATATGAGCAGGTGAGACATCACTGCAGTGATTTGATAAGAAATGTCCGCCAGCGTGCTGCAGATATCCGCAGGCAACAGGTTGCCACAGGTGGGGTGGCCACATCCCCTCACCAGACAGGAGGGGCTACTGCTAAGTGTTGTGGATCCAGCCCCAGAACAACAGCAACAATCATGCATCCTGATGGAGGTTGGATCCACACAGCAGCAAGACAGCAAGCGTGCAGGTAAGATGCCATATTCATTTATTGTTATTACTTTTACATTTGTTGACCCAGATAGTCTAGCTGGATATAAGTTCATTTTCAGTAGAGGCCTGTGGAGAAAGCTCCACACATAACGTAATAAAGGCAGACAGACAAGTTGTCAATACAGACAGCCAACATAATAGAATTGTACACCAGCCTGTTAATTAAATCAACATACATGTAAGGAAGTCAAACAGTTTAGAGTCATACACAATGTACCGTTGGTTTCAAAGCAATCCTACCTAAAGCATAATGGTTATGCAATAAGGCAAAAGCCATATACATAATAGTTAGGGCTCAGAAGGGTAGAGAAGTAGAAGGAGTATGACCGATACAATGATATGGAAGAGGCAGGCGTCAAGAAGGGAAGTGAGGAAAAGAAGGAAGACAGTCAAGAGGAGGTGGGAGGGATGGGAGAAGTAGGTCAGAGCATAGAAGGACATCAAGGTGAAAGAAACAGGGTAGAAGCTAGTTTCTATGCACAATGAGGGGTTAAAGGTGAAGAGAGGGTAAGGAGAGGGACGTTAGCCTGGACTCCAAGAAGAACAAAGCCAGTGGTTTTGGAAGTACAGTTTGAGTTGACGTTTGAAGAGAGGTAAGGGTGAGATTAGAGTTAACTCCTGGTATGTACATATGACTGTTCTGTACGCTGTTACTTCATGGACGCATGAGGTGTGCATGTGGTATGTATCTGTCATCATGATATATATACAGACATGATGTGCAGCTGATGTGTATAAGGGAACTAGTTTACTACTGTACTGTATCATGTGCAAAACGAATGGCACACATGTGCCCACTGACATTACTCTCTTCACACTTCCAGGTCCCTCCCATCTAGCAATGAGGCAGGCCATACATGCTGGTGAGTCTTTTTAACATTATCTGTAAAACAATTTATAAAACTAGGAAGAGTAGTGTAACTCTGTAGTAGACATGCTGGTGACTGTGTTCACAATAACTGTAATTGACAGGTAGTAAATTGAGTAGTGTAACACGGTACTGATGTGTGTGTTTACTGTGGGGTGTGCATGTGTGCAAGTGTGCCTGTGCCCAAGTGTGCATGTGTGTTAGTGTCCATGAGTGCATGTGTCCATTTCTGAATGTGTGCATTAGTATTGAAGTGCATCTCTTTCAAATATGTATTGAGACTGTAATCTGTGTTCCATGTTTTCCTCCCATAGGTTCTGGTGCTGCTCTGGTGACCTGCAGCAGGGAACCTGAATCTTGTGCCCCAGGTACTGATGATGATGAAATGTCTGTAATGGTGCAGGAAGGTGTGTCTGGGTCCACCATTGGTCAGCCAATTGACAGTACACAGCTTTCAACCCCGCCAATGCGCACAGTCATCCTGCCGCTACATCCTTTGTCACCATTGTCCCTAGGTGATGGACAGTCAGCAGTGGGCATAGATCAGGGTAATGTGGTACCTGTGGTACATGCATCCCCACAAGGCAGCTATGAGCAGAGGCCTCCAATGGTACCACGCAGACAGTCGCCCATGGGTTCTCGTGGGGGCATCCGTGGCCGTACTGCCTCTGGCCGACGTGCCCAAGGAGGTATGTCAACCTCCACTATGTTTAGAACTGTCATGCAGGCACAGGCACATATGGAAAGGTACACCAGACAGGGTCTGAGGGAGCTGAGAGCATGTCGCATAGCCATGACAGACGGCATGCGTGATGTTGCGAATGCTATCCGTAACTTCACAGATGTCGCTGACAGACGCTGTGGGGCATAGAACAGCTGCTCCACAACCAGATGTCCATGGGCCAGGGCGATGGTGCATTTGCGACGCCGACGCGGCGTGGCGTATGCCAGCAAGAGCACCAGCTGCTAGTGGCCGCGACGACAACAGGCCCACTCTCGCTTCAAGTGCCAGCACCAGCCCTAGCAATGCTGGGTCTGTGCTGTCATCCAGACGCCCCAGGAGACCACGTGCAAGTGGCTCTGGACAGTCCCAACAGGGAACTGTGTCCAGTCAACACACCCCTGCTTCCGATGACAGTACCCAGTCTGGGTTAGTACCGATACGCCCGTAGCACCCTGCCAGGCACAGGTACCGTGTCCGTGCCCACAGACACTGATCTGGATGACCTGACAGGTGCAGTCTGTGGCTGTCCACAAAACCCTGTACATGGCAGCCATTATGTGGGACTGTGTGCGTGCTTACACACATGCAGAAACCTAACACCTAGGGCAAACACATACACACACACACTGCACCAACAACGGTCCATCCTGTACTGCTGCCCCTCACAAACACACATACACACACATGTCAATTGGTGTTACCAGTGGCCGGCTTGGGAATACCTAACCCACACCCTGTGCATATGATGACACTGTGCCACCTCCTGCATACTACAACATCGGTGCAGGTAAAGGTAAACACGTTGCTGATGCACAGGGTGACTACATAGATGTGTATAAGTAGTAACATGTTGGTAACTGCTGACTGTTGCAGTATAAATGTGTGTATATCCCAGCAGTCCTGCTGCAGTAACTGTATGAATGTCCTCAATTGTTATCTGCACCCATACTACTTAACAAAGTGTACCAGCTGCACACCATCACATGCTAACATTGACTATGGCAATGCACATCTTGTGCTGTTATGTAGATTCAGCTACATGTATCTGTTCTGTCACACATGCATTTATACACACCCTGCTACCCACACACATGCACACGCTCACCTGCCATTCTCATTATTTATCACCCTACATGAGTAGCTGTTGATACATGACAGGTACACATTTCAGAAGTGCACTATGTTGTTTACTACTGGCATCCCCTTCTCTACCTGTACTCACAGGGTGCAGGCAACCTCATCAGTTGGAAGATGTAATGTGCATCAGGTACTGTAGTACCCTGATTGCCACATCAAACATGTTTCCCATACGGAAATGCACACACAGACACATCCCACATCCACACACTTGCCACATTCAGGCTTCAGAACACTATCTAGGTATATTCGAGTACATGTGCGTGTTACAGTAGTATGTAACACTATACTGAGTACTGGCAGTTAGTTGTCTGTTGTCATGTTGTCTGTATAGAATAAAAGAATTGTTTGATTATCCTACTCCGTTTTGTGGACATTACTTGAAGAAGTGTTACCTTACATGTGTTATCAGTACCACCACCTTCTGTTTTGTAGTTTTGTTTGTATAGGGTGCTATCAACATCACTGCTTGTTAAGGGTAATGACCACCCTGCAGTGCATAGCCCCATGTGGCAAAGCCACATCCCACCCCATCATTGTGCACACACACTAACCCCACCAACAGTAAAACACATACTTTCCATTTGCAAGATTCAAACCCATACCTAACTGTGCAATGACAGTAGAAATAGACACATTAGCAGAGTGTGCTATTTGCAGTAGTTGGAGAAATCTTTACTAATGCTGTACTTAGAGGGTGCTGACATCATCTGTGTGTAGGAGGAGGGATGTGCACCCTGTAGTGTGTTCTCCCAGTTGGCAAAAGGCAGTTAACCCTTCCAGCATAGTGCACACACATAAACCACACTCATACTAACACACATACATTCCCTTTGCAGGATTCAAACCCCTACCTAACTACGTTATGACACTGAAGAAAGACGCATTAGCAGAGCACGCGATGCAAATTACTGGAGGACTTTACTACAGGTGATATAGTTATACAGTCCTGACATCATCAGTGTTTCAAAAGGGGGATCTGCATCCTGTACGATACTGCCACGGTTGCTAATAGGGACATTTCCCACACACACACATCGATGTGTTGGAGGTTTGCATATGTGGGGGATCCAGAACTCCAGTGTGATTAGTATATGCTTTGATTGCAACAATGAGGGATATACTCCCAGTGGTGAGCAGTTTGTACTCATGTTTGTAAAGATCAGCTCTAGTATATCTGCCCCTCTTGTGGGAAGTTTGGTTACCTGTTCCATAGCCAAAGAATGTCTGATCAATGGGAACCTTAGAGCTTGGGTATTGTGGCTTGTGTAATGTTCACAGTCTATGTTTGGGTAGCTGGCATCACCCAGTATGATGGTGTTTGCAGAGTAATCTAAACTCTCCTGTGTCAGCATGAAGGCTGTGGGAGTACTGAGTTTGAGAGGGGCCTGTAAGAGCTGCTCTGTGGCCCTTTCGATGTGGTCCAGGGAGGTACGCCTCAGGTTGTTTGCACCAGCATGGACAATGTCTGCCTCATAGCTGTACTTGCTGTGGAGTGACCTGTGTGCCTGTGTTATGTGGCACATTCTATCACCCAACAGGTAGCTGACTGTGACCCTCACCTTGCTCTGTCTGGAGGGCGGCACGTCTGTCAACAGCTCATGTCAAGCAAGTGCACACCCCTCATAAATGATGTGGAAACCTTCAAAGGCCCAAGGCCTGTTGAAAGTATGGACCAGACTGCAGATACCTGTATAGAGACATTCTGTGGACACATTCAGGAATGCATGGATCATGAAGCCACATATGAAAGCATGACCCAATTCTCCAAAGGCAGATGTCCTGGGTGCCGGACACCAGCCATAAACACACTATACAATAGAAGGATGACGCCACTACATGATACAACAACCTCCCAAAATGTGAAGGCACCACTGATGAGTATTGGAAGACAACTACAGGCACCCATATGATTGTCTAAGGCCATCTTTGAGAGAGGATTCCACAAGCCACTGAGGATAATCACAAGGCTGCCTGTAGTTATGTTAGTAACCTGGGTGGTACTACCCAGATATGCTCAGAGGTAATCCAATATGTCACACAAAATATAAAACACACAGACATTGCCATCATCCTAGTGGACAGGTTCAATGCTGCCTTCTCCCCACCACACCAAAAGGGAAAATATGTCTCGCAGCTCAGTGCTTCCCCCCCTGACATCACAGATGCTCAGGTAAGAGATGCCCTTCCCAAAGCAATAAACACTGCATCAATGGGACCAGACAGTGTCCCAGGCTGTGTCCTACATGTACCACAAGAAGAGCTACACCCAGACATAACACCACTGTTCAGTCCCAGCCTTAATACACAATATGTGGCCAGAGAGTGGCATACAGCAACAGTGGTCCCTCAACATGCAGGTGGTGCCACACGGATCCTGGACACTACTTGCCCCATATGTCTGACTAGCTTTGTCTGCAAAGCTATGGCAAGGATCATCATGAACCTCACATATCTAGATATTGTGGACCTACAGACATGTCACCATACACAGTTTGGCTTTGTCAATGGCAAATCCTGCCTATCAAACCTGTTTGATTTCTTTGAAACAGTCACCAAGGCCACTGTCAAGGGGTAGGAGGTCCACACAGCCTACCTGGACCTTGCATAAGCCTTGGATACAATACCCCACTTGTGCATTCTAGGGAAGCTCACCAGTGTACATATTAACCCCTATGTCACTATGGGTATTGCACAGTAGCTCAAGGGCAGAACACACATGGTAGAATTGCTGGAGCCATGTCAGCCTCCAACCTGGTACAAGTGGTGTCCCACAAGGCACAGCCCTAGGAGCTGTCATGTTCATTATATATTTGTCATAGGTACAGGCCAACATGGAAGTACTGTGGCTCAGCAAGTCGCAGGTGACTGCAGACCGAACACCATAATCAACTCACCAGCTAACACACGCATCCTCCAAAAGGGACTCTTGCAAACACATGACTTATGCCACAGCCATGGCCTCAACGTGAATGACAGAAAGAGTATAGTCATCCCCTTTGTCAAACACTAAGTGACCACAACATACCACATATGTGTTAATCCAGTAAGTGCAGACCAAGGAATTATGGACCTTGGGGTACGCAGGTTGATAGCATTCTACCATTTGACAACAACATGGACAAAGTGGTTAGGTAAGCATGTTATATGGGCCACATCATCATGGGATCCACATGTAGGCCAGGGGAGGACATTGTGCCCCTTTACTCATCCCTCATCATGCCCATAATTGACTATGATGAACCTGTGGTGTTCCCATGCCAAAAGAGCTCCACATATTACCTCACGGGGTCAAATCCAAAAAGAGCCCCTAGACGGTTAAAGGCACGCTTACTGGAATTCCTTTCTGGAATCTGTGCCCGACATAAAGGAGGATACCCCCCCGTTGGCCATGCGATTCAAAATCCCTCCCCCAAACACGTGGAAATTAACCTCAATATTAAAGGACTGGGGAGGGGGCATTACAACCCGGGCTTTCATTCCCGATTTTTCCCAAAAATTAGGGTGCCTGACATCTTTAAAAGGTTTAAATGGATTTACATTGTGGGTTCCCTGGGATTTTTTCACTTAAAAACACATTCAAACCCTTTGGAAAACTACAAACAGTTAAAAGCATGGAAAGGACAAATTCGGCTATGGCATCCCCGGGGATTCCCCCCCCCCCCCCCCCCCCCCCCCCCCCCCCCCCCCCCCCCCCCCCCCCCCCCCCCCCCCCCCCCCCCCCCCCCCCCCCCCCCCCCCCCCCCCCCCCCCCCCCCCCCCCCCCCCCCCCCCCCCCCCCCCCCCCCCCCCCCCCCCCCCCCCCCCCCCCCCCCCCCCCCCCCCCCCCCCCCCCCCCCCCCCCCCCCCCCCCCCCCCCCCCCCCCCCCCCCCCCCCCCCCCCCCCCCCCCCCCCCCCCCCCCCCTTTTTTTTTTTTTTTTTTTTTTTTTTTTTTTTTTTTTTTTTTTTTTTTTTTTTTTTTTTTTTTTTTTTTTTTTTTTTTTTTTTTTTTTTTTTTTTTTTTTTTTTTTTTTTTTTTTTTTTTTTTTTTTTTTTTTTTTTTTTTTTTTTTTTTTTTTTTTTTTTTTTTTTTTTTTTTTTTTTTTTTTTTTTTTTTTTTTTTTTTTTTTTTTTTTTTTTTTTTTTTTTTTTTTTTTTTTTTTTTTTTTTTTTTTTTTTTTTTTTTTTTTTTTTTTTTTTTTTTTCCCCCGATATACTTATAGGGTGCTGACATCATCAGAGTTTAGAAAGTGGAATGATCATCCTTTTTTTTTGGGGGGTTTTTTTTTTTTTTTTCCCAGTTGCCAAAAAAGGGATTTTTTTGGGGGGGGTTTCCCTATCTGCACAGAAGACCACGGTCATAATGTTACCCTGTGCAAATACCATGTATTCACATGTGGCAGGCATCACACATGGTAACTATTGAAAGTCACAGGTACATATGCGTATTTGGCACACACATACATCATGTGTTCATTGCCATAACCGGTGTAATCAATGTCATGCATTATTGTGAGGGACAACCCACACACATGGGCATTCTGTGTGTGCACAACACACATGGCATGTCTGTAATCAAAAGCCATACATAATTGTGATATCATTTAGAAAGGGGTATGTGCATCCTGTAGTGTGTTTCCCCAGTTGCCAAAAGGGATATATCAATCATACACACTTACCCCCCTTCACACACACTTGCCACGTGCTGGATTCAAACCCCTACCTAACTATGTTAAGACGCTAGAGACGGACGTATTAGCACAGCGAGCTATTCGCATTACGGGGGGATTTCTTTTCCCCTGATATACTTATAGGGTGCTGACATCATCAGAGGTTATAAAGTGGAATGATCATCCTGTGGTGTGTTTTCCCAGTTGCCAAAAGGGATGTTTCTTTCATACATACTTACCCCCCTTCACACCTGCTGGATTCAAACCCCTACCTAACTATGTTAAGACACTAGAGACGGACGCATTAGCACAGTGCGCTATTCGCATTACTGGGGGAGTTCCTTTCCCCTGATATACTTATAGGGTGCTGACATCATCAGAGTTTAGAAAGTGGAATGATCATCCTGTGGTGTGTTTTCCCAGTTGCCAAAAGGGACGTTTCTTTCATACACACCTACACACACACTTACCCCCCTTCACACACACTTGCCGGATTCAAACCACTATCTAACTATGTTAAGCCACTAGAGACGGACGCATTAGCACAGCGTGCTATTCACATTACTGGAGGATTTCCTTTCCCCTGATATACTTATAGGGTGCTGACATCATCAGAGTTTAGAAAGTGGAATGATCATCCTGTGGTGTGTTTTCCCAGTTGCCAAAAGGGATGTTTCTTTCATACACACTTACCCCCTTCATACACACTTGCCACCTGTTGGATTCAAACCCCTACCTAGCTATGTTAAGACACTAGAGACAGACGCATTAGCGCAGCGTGCTATTCGCATTACTGGGGGATTTCCTTTCCCCTGATATACTTATAGGGTGCTGACATCATCAGAGTTTAGAAAGTGGAATGATCATCCTGTGGTGTGTTTTCCCAGTTGCCAAAAGGGATGTTTCTTTCATACACACTTACCCCCCTTTACACACACTTGCCACCTGCTGGATTCAAATCCCTACCTAACTATGGTATGATACTAGAGACGGACGCATTAGCACAGCGCGCTATTCGCATTACGGGGGGATTTCCTTTCCCCTGATATACTTATAGGGTGCTGACATCATCAGAGTTTAGAAAGTGGAATGATCATCCTGTGGTGTGTTTTCCCAGTTGCCAAAAGCGATGTTTTTTTTCATACACACTTACCACCTGCTGGATTTAAACCCCTACCTAACTATGTTATGACACTACAGATGGACGCATTAGCACGGCGCGCTATTCGGATTACTGAGAGAATCTTTTTCTCCAATATAATTATAGGGTGCTGACATCATCAGAGTCTAGAAAGTGGAATGATCATCCTCTGGTGTGTTTTCCCAGTTGCCAAAAGGGATGTTTCTTTCATACACACTTACCCCCCTTCACACACACTTGCCACCTGCTGGATTCAAACCCCTACCTAATTATGTTATGACACTACAGACGGACGCATAAGCACGGCGCGCTATTCAGATTACTCAGAGAATCCTTTTCTCCAATATACTTATAGGGTGCTGACATCATCAGAGTCTAGAAAGTGGAATGATCATCCTCTGGTGTGTTTTCCCAGTTGCCAAAAGGGATGCTTTTTTCATACACACTTGCCACCTGCTGGATTCAAACCCCTAACTAACTATGTTATGACACTACAGACAGACACATTAGCATGGCGCGCTATTCAGATTACTCAGAGAATCCTTTTCTCCAATATACTTATAGGGTGCTGACATCATCAGAGTCTAGAAAGGGGGATGAGCATCCTCTGGTGTGTTTTCACATTTGCTAGGGGTAACATTTGGACCAAGAGTGTGAGCATGCCCAGTTCAGCCTTCCCATGGCATGTTGTGTGAAAGATGTCTCATTTATCTAAGTGTGTGAGCATGCCCAGTGTGGGCTTTACATATGTTGAACTCTGCAGCCCATCACATTTGTGGATGAGTGTGACCTTCAACAAATACCTCCAGTTTATGGTTGTGTGTTCTGTGCCATGTTGTGTAGTTACTGTCCGAATGCTTTTTGTGTGAACAAAACAGGGAGTATACTGTGCCTGCAGGTTTTGCATGGGATACTTTGCACACAATTGTCAACATCCGTTCATACTGACCTAACACTGTAGCACTGTCTAGTGTAGTGTTTCAGTAATTTCACTGTGGTGGTCAGTATCCTGGGCTTTAGTCCTATCACTGCTTTACATTTCCATAGTGTGCACAACAGCCTGGTTAGGGTCCAGTTGTGCACATCTGCACAAAGGCAGTGCCTCTACAGACCCTGTTAATTGCTGCCCCATAAGCTTAACAAATGTAGTCTGCAAATCTATGGAGAGGATCATAATTGAGCTCATAAACAAAGATATAGGGGACATGCAGACATTGTACCCATCCCATTTTGACTTGGTCAGGGGCAGATCATGCCTTTTGTACTGGGTTGACATCTTCAAATTGGTCACTTAGGCCATTGTTGGGGAAAGGCAGTCCATACAGCCTACCTTGGCCTTGCAAACACTTTCAACACAATACCCCACTCAGGTATTGTGGAAAACCCTAACAACTGAAATGTAAACCCATATGTCACAAGATGGGTTGCAAACTGGCTTAAGGACAGGACCCACAGGGTTAGAGTTGCTGGCACTATGTTAGACTCCAGGCTGGTCACAGGTGGTGTCACACAGGGCTCAGTCCTTGGCCCCCATTGTTTGTCATGTACTTCCCAGAAGTACAGGCCAACATGGGAGGACATTGGATGACAATGTTAGCAGATGACTGCACACTGGGCACCATAGTGGACAGTGCATCACACACAGATATCCTTCAGAAGGGACTCACAGTAACTGATAGCTGGTGCCAGGGCCATGGCCTGAAGTCAAAGTGCACAACATGTGTAGACATACCCTTCAGGAAAAGCAAGGTGACCCCAAGCTACCATATAGGTGGCATTCCTCTAAGCACAGAGGAGGTTATCATGGACCTGGGGACCCAGGTTGACAGTCACCATTCTTCTGAGACTCACATTGCTAAAGTGGCTAGGAAGACCTTCTACATTGCCCACCTGATCAGGATGGGATTCACATCCAGATCTAGTGGGTCATTGTTCCCTGTACTCTTCACTTATCAGACCGGTGATCGAGTCAATGCCCTATTCTGGCTGTATCTCACCCAACATCTGCAGCAATTGGAGACACCCTGACTGTCCTCCACCTAAAGGATCAAGGAACCCCAACAGCTGTCATATGCTGCCAGATTGAAGACACTCACACTCTATTCACTCACATACCGTCTGCTTAGAGGTGACATGTGCCTGACATGCGAGGCCATGTCCAAACAGAGATTAATGGACATGCTCCACCTCAGACTCAGAAGATCCACCTGAACCACTAGTGCAGGTGACTTACACCTTAGCAGGGATGTATGTTGGACATGTTGGAGGGATGGAGTTATCACTCGGAGACTCCCTATGCTGTGGAATACAATCCTGGTCCATTTGAGGCAGAGCACCTTGCTGGCTGTGTTCAAGAGGTATCTTGACCTAATGCTAGTCGGAGAATGTGTTTGTCCATCAACACATTGTAAGCGTAGTTTGCCATGTCATATGTCTTGTTTAGTATATTGTGCCTCTGTCTACCTGTGACATAATATTGATACCCAGGGTAAGCCTCCCATCTCCCATCCACTCATTAGGATTCCTGTTGAGGGGACTCAACCAGTGTCTCTATGGACAACCTGTACTGGTAGTTTACTCATGTGTGGGGGTGGCTTCTGTGTTTTGGATAATGCAGTACAGCCTGTCCTATATATGTCAGTGCTGGGGTTCAGGTCCCTCATGTGCATAGCTCCCTGCCATTCAGATTGTACAAGGTGCAGCATGTGCATTGATTCCAGCTTGGACATGGCTTTCTACATCAGGCACAGCTTGCATCTGGGTGGACAGCATGACAGTGTGTGGAGCTGCACTCTGTTTAATCAAACTACACATTACATGTGTTCCAGCTCTGTCATACTCCTGGTGAGGTACTGTTGTGGACTTTACAGGTGCTGGATGTGTGTGCATGAGGTACACCCCACAGGGGCTGTTGTGGTAATTTCTAATGCTGATGAAAGATAACTGCAGAACCAGAATGACCTCCCCTTAGCTAGATGTCAGACAGCATGGACCATACAATCACAACTGAAAACAGGACCCTCTCCACAAAGGGAAAGTGTCCTGTCTGGTGGACCCCAGCCATAAACTAACTGTATGACAGATGAGGGTTACTAATGCAAGACAGAGCTACATCTCCAAAAGGGAAGACAGCTGTGATCAGCACTGGTAGAAAGCTACATTATCTCATAAAGACATGCAAGGTCAACTTGGGGACATAAATCACCAAAGACAATGAAGGTAACCACATTGCTTTCTTCAGTTATGTCTGACACCTGGTTGTGAACCCTCGGATATGCTCAGAGTTGGTACACAACAACATATATTCCAGTGACCTGACAGATATTGGCAACATTCCGGACAGCTTCAGTGCGATTTACCCTCCCTCACCCCCAAAACAAGATAGTTATCACTGCTGTATGTAACCTCACTGTCATCTTGGATGTCCATGTGAGAGCCACACTCAGCAAAGACAAGTACACAGCATCCATGGGACCTGCTGGTATCTCCAGTTGCATGCTATGTGAACTCCAGAAGGGCTGGACCCATATATACAACTGCTATTTAACCTTAGTCTTGCTACAGGATATGTACCTGAACACTGGCATACGGCAACAGTGGTCCCACTCCACAAAGGAGATGCCTCCACAGACCATGGCAACTACCACCACACAGGCTTAACCAGCCTTGTCTGCAAAGATATGGGAGGAGTCATGGAGCTCTTACACAGACACATTACTGACCTACGGACCCTTGTTCCCACCTAGTTCAGCTTTGTACAGGGAAGATCCTGCCTTTTGCACCTTTGCACCCGAAAAGTACCTACCATGAAGATCAGGGTTCTTCAACACATGTCATATGCTTCCAGAATAGAGGAAGTCCAGCTTTGTTCAGTGTCATACCGCATACTTACAGGTGACCTATGCCTGACATACAAGACCATGTCCAATCAGGATTTGGTGGACATGCTCCACTGCAAGCAATACAAATCCACCAGAGCCATGAGAGCTGAGTATTTGAACCTCAGCACATACATGTATAGGACATGCTGGAGGGACAGAGTCATAACTCAGAGGCATCTCACAATCTAGCAGAGTATCCCAGTTCATGTTTGACAGAGTCCCTCACTGACTCTCTTCAGGAGACATCTGGACAACTGCATATGAGACGGAGGCACAGACTAGACAGAGACACAGTCATGTTATTCAATTACGTAAGGGGGTGATAATGTGTTACTACTAAGTCAGAGGCACAATATTCAGAATCTATTCTGTACACTTATTACCACTATAAGGGGTGGCAATAGCCACGTCACTATGGCTAGGCTTATACATGCACTAGGGCAGATAGCCTAGTAGTACACTATGACACTATGAAACACCGGTGTATGTGTAGCTATTGTCAATCAAACAGTATGATGTGGCTTGGGGGGCTTGATATCTCCCTGTATTCCAACATTGTTTTGTCTATTCCTTCTAGCATGTCTAGGGATCAGTTGCTAGTGTCCTCTCCTGCTCAGCTGGTGAACCTGGGAATATTGAGGCACTGTTACAGTTGCCTCATGTACACTGACAACCCTCTCCTTCTGCCATAAAACACACATACATGTGAGAGATGCAACTATATAGCCAAAGTGGAGGCTGAGCTCTCTCAACATAGGACTAGCAAGACCAGAGAGAAGGTGAAGGTAACCACACACACATCTTTAATCCGGTCTCACATGGCACTGTCACAACTTAAGATCATACACATAGACACACAGAGACACTCTCGGAGGCTCTGATCAGAAGTCTACCAGAATGGCAGTGGCCACCACAGCAGACACTCACACAACTGCCTCCACAGGGCACAGCACATGCAACACATTGACCACAGAGTCGGTGTGCCAAACAGTCACAGCCCTTAAGGCCAAACACAATGCCAGACACACTTGTCATAGGTGACTCCATAGTCAGACACACTGATGTCCCACTCACCAGATCAGGTACAGAGGAGGTCACAGTAAGCTGCCTATCGGGCACTGGAATCCACCACATAATGCAAGCACTCAGGTCACTAAACTGCAAGTACAGGTCTGACCCAGTCATAATCCATGCTGGTGTGAACGACCTGAGATGTACCTCCCTGGACTACATGGAAAGAGACATAGAGGATCCCTCTGATTATGTAGGCCAGGCAGGTATGACCCTGACCTTCGGCAGTATCCTACCTTCACCAAGTATGATGCCACATAACCAGAGACATGATGATCAGCTGTAGTATTTTGCTTAGACTATGGTGTCATTCTAAGGGGGTCCAATGTCTGTCTGCCTGGGATGACATGCTGGACAGGCCACGGTGATTTGCAAGGGACGGCTTGCACCTGTCACCCCTGGGCTTCCGGATTTCAGATGATGCTCTTGCCACCCCCATTGTGCCTTTTTATGCAAGATTCAGATTCTACACCTACCACCCTAGAACACAGTAAAGGAAAGACACTAAGGCTAATGCTGCTCAATGCCCAAGGTCTCAACCTCAAGCTGCACACACTCTATGCCCTTCTCAGTATGTAGCACATTGATGTCTGTGCTGTGCCTGAAACCTGGTTCACAGCTTCTGACAGCACCCCGGCACTATCGGGTGTTACCTCATATCATGCATTCCGGCACCAGCATCCCGACAATACCAAGAAGGATGGTGGGTGTCCATATTCATCAAGGACACCCTCACCTCATGGTTGGTGGCAACACACGATGCATCGGAGACCATCCAGGTGCCAGTGACCGTAGGCAAGACTGCTCTGCAGTTTGTAGCATGTTACATGCCACCCGCTCAAACTCAGGTACCTCACACAGCTATCCTGCAAACACTGAAGGGGATAAATGTATCTCCAAACACCATCCTACTGGGTGATTCCAACTATTCACATATAGACTGGGATCACTAATCATGCCACAACACTCTAACACAAAGGTTCCAAGAGTTCATACACTGAAATGCCATGGAACAACTGGTCCCAATCCCCTCAAGTGGAGGCAACATACTAGAACACATCATCACGGACATGGGGTCACACTGTTCAACACCAGATGTATACCCATCATTGGTGAGATCAGATCATGGACTACTCTCAGTGGGAGTCCACATCCCACCCACACCCCAGATGGGAAAAGAAACGGTGAAGACCTTCTCAAATGCCGACTTCGCATTTCTGAGGACTGGTGTGGTCTCTTTCAAGGCCCCCAGGTCAGCGAACACCATTACCCAAGCCACTGTATCACTTAGAAATGCCTTCTACCAGCACCTCCAGGACTGCATGGTTCAGGCAATCCCAAAAAATAATGACTCTTTGTACCACAGGCAAGCATCCAGTCTGGTGGACCCTAGCCATAAACAAGCTGTACAACACAAGGAAGGAGCTACTACGAGATAGAGCGTAATCCGTAGGGGGGAAGACACCCCTGCTCATTGTGAGTAAAACACTGGGTTCCCCATACAATCATCCGAGGCATGTTTTGAGAGTAAACCCACTCAGGACTCCAGGGACAATCATGAGGCCTTTTTTACCTATGTTTGAAACCTGGGTGGGAACTCCCAGATATGCTCAGACTTAGTTCAGAATGATGTTGATATCACTGCACCTACAGACATTGGCAACATACTGGCTGACAGGTTCAGTGCAGATTTCTCCCCTCCCCAACTGGGGGTATGTACACCAGAGGATTGTAGCCCCCCAAACATCTCCACTGCTGGGGTGGGAACTGCTCAATCCAAGGCAGAAAACACTTTATCCATGGGACCAGATGGTGTCCCCAGTTGTGTGCTCCATGAACTCAATGAGTAATTACACCCGCAGTTAGGGCAGCTGTTTAATCTTAGCCTCATCTCAGGATATGTTCCCAAGGAGTGGCATACAGCAATGGTGGACCCACTTCACAAAGGAGGTGCCTCCACCAACCCCAGAATCTACCATCCCATCAGCTTGACAAGCCTGTTCTGCTAAGCTATGGAGAGGATCATAATGGGAATTCTAAATGAAGACATAGGGGACTTGCAGACATTGGATCCAATCCAGTTTGGCTTTGTCAAGGGCAGATCATGCCTTTTAAACTTGGTTGACTTTTCAAAACACTCACCCAGGCCATTGACATGGGCAAGGCAGTCCACACAGCCTACCTTGACCTGGCAAAGGCTTTCACACAATACCCCACTCAGGTATCATTGAAAACATCACCAGCTTAATTGTGAACCCATACATCACAGCATGGGTTGCAAACTGGCTAAGTGACGGAACACACAGGGTCAAAGTTGCTGGTGCCAGTTCACACTCCAGAGCTGTCACAAGTGGTGTCCCACAGGGCTCAGTCCTGGGCCCACATTTGTTCAGTATCTACTTTTCAGAAGTACGAGCAAACACAGGAGGATTATGGCTGACAAAGTTTGAAGATGACTGCAAACTGGGAAGCATAGTTGGAAACCCATCTGACACAGACATCCTTCAGAAGGGTCTCATAGACACAGATAACTGGTGCCACAGCCATGGCCTTACATTAAACACTAAACAATGCATAGCCATACCCTTCAGGAAGAACAAGGTTACGACTACTTCCCATCTAGGTGGCAATCCTCTAAGCACAACGTAGGTTATCAGGGACCTGGGCACCCAGGTTGACAGTGACCTTTTGTTTGACACTCACATTGCCAGGGTAGTTTGGAAGGCCTTCTACATTGGCCACCTCATCATGCAGTGATTCACATCTAGATCAAGGGAGGTCATTGTTCCCCTGTACTCATCACTCATCAGACCAATGATTGCATACAATGCCCCATTCAGATTGGATGGGCCCACAAATTCCTCGACAGGAGGTGAAAGGGTCTCAAACATATTTCTTATGCTGCCCGACTGAAGGAATTCCAGCTGTATTCAGTAAACACTGTCTGCTCAGAGGTGACCTGTGCCTGACATACAAGGCTATGTCCAACCCAGAATTAATGAACATGCTTCACCTCAAGACCTCTACATCCATCAGAACTACAAGGGCAGGAAATCTAAACCTCAACACAGATATTAATAGGATGTGCTGGAGGGACAGATTCATCACCCAGAGAGTCCATATGCTGTGGAACAACATCCTGGTACATGTGAGGCTGAGCACCTCACTGGCTTTGTTCAAGTGAGATCTTGACCAATGGATGGGAGATTGCAGGTATACCCCAGGGATAACCTCAGTATCACTGCTTGACAGAGGCACAGCAAAATAATGGGCATATTATCCATCAACTTGCAGGGGTGGCAGAAGCCACAAAACTCTGGGCTAGGCTTATTAATGCCCTAGGGCAGATAGCCTAGTATGAACCTATGAACCTATGGACATAGGCCTGGGGTAGTTCCTGCTATTAGGACAGTGGTCTGCAGCAGGCTATATAGTAGTAGTCGGTTTTAGCCATTGGTTTTTGACCATGGCTATTCCATGTTGCTTCTTGTTGTGGTACAAACATTTGATGCGTATGTGCGTGCAGTCTATTGCATCCAGCACCTCAGGGTATCCCGCTATTTGCTGGAAGAGACGCATATTGCTGGCCACAACCTCACGGTCATTAGGGACATATATATGATCACTGACATGTGGTGCCATGGCATCCAGGAACTGGTGCAGTACCCTGGAGGCTGATGCCTGTGATATCCCCATCATATCACCAGTTGGTCTCTGGAAGGTACCTGTTGCTAGTATTCTTAGGCCAACACATACCTTGGTTTCCACTGGGATGGGTTCCCCTCTGTTGGTTCTGTGTGTGAGGCGTGGCCTGCACAGCTCAACAATCTGCTGCAGGAGCTCTCTGTCCACTCTATAGCGCTCTACTATCTCCAGCTCATGTAACCCATGGTAGGTGACCCTGGGCCTGTATACTCTTCTGCTTCTCCTCACTCTGGGTTGTCTGTCAGCATCTGCATTGTCACCACCCTCAGCAATTCGCCTATGCCTGACTATAATAGCTATGGCAGCCCCTAGCATTTCTGCTCTGAGTTCAGCTTTTTTCAGTTTTCAATTCTGATAGCTTAGTTTCTGGTAGTATCTGTTGTGAGAAACAGCCTGCACTGCTCCTTGCAGTGTTTTAAGTGCTGGGTTGGGCTTCTAGTCTGCCTGTGTAATTGCCTGCTTCTAATTGTTTCCACCAATTAACTCCAGTAGTATCCTCTGGCAGTTTACCTGGATTTTAGTTGTTTCCTGTTTCCTCTCTGTTTCCTGAGGGGGAGCAATGTGCACACCAGCTTAAACACGCTCACAGTCACTTAAACGCGCGCACACATCCTTACACGGTGTTACATGCGTGCACACATCCTTACACGGTGTTAGCTAGGCTGATTCATGCTAAAACGCGCGCACACTGCCTTACACACGTGCACGCCCACGCAAACCGTTGTAAACAGTTTGCAACACGCTCCCACATGTTAAACCTGCCTTACATAGCGCAAGATGCATGCGTATATCAAGAAACTTTGAGTGTAGGGATAGCATATACCCTCAATTTCTTGACTTTCCTAGTGTTCTGTTGGGACACACCTCCCTCCCTGATGTCTGTCTGTCATCTGTTACCTTACATTGCCCTCCAATCTGGTACATTTATTACTATCCTTCAAAACCGTGATGAAACCTACCTCTTACTCTGTTCCTCCGCCTTCTCTAACTCTTACACTACTCAGAAAGTGCTCATTACCTATGTGGCAGTGTGATTCAGTATTGTAACCCTCATTTACATAGGATTGCCTAGTAATGCTTAGTTACATGTCTTACACAGAGCTTCCCCCCCTTGACAACCACTAAACGGAGGCCATATTGTTTTTGGTCTGCAAGTCCCTCCATTGACATTTCATGTAATACATAAATCCCACAATTGTGGGTTTATAAGCTTCGGTTTTCAGTTTTAGGTAGCGCACCCCGTTTGCGCGGGTGTGCGCTGCAGTTAAACACAAAAATCCCGTGGGGAAAAAAAAGTTATATAACTTATTTTTGCAACACTTTTTCGTGCCAATGGCCACATATTTGGCCATTGGCATGCTTAATGAAACATATGCACCCTTTATTTGGAGCTGACATAGCTCCGTTTTTAATTTTGCAGAAATGTACTCAGTTGTCAGCTGAGTACATTTCTGCAGCTAACACGTCCGTTACACGGACTGGTTTCTGCTTCGTGGATCGCTTAAATACCTCATTTGCATATCTTGGAGCTGCAAATGAGGTATTGAGCATTTCCACGCCCAGTCCGTGTAAGAGACGTGTTAGCTGTCTCTTACACGGAGATTTGGGCTGTTCCTGAATCAGGAGGCTTACACGGAGGCTTACACTACTCTTGAACTCCGTGTAAGCCTTCCTGAATCTGGCCCAATATTTAAGAAAAAAATACTTACTTTTCTTAAATAATGGCATAGTATAATGCCTCACTGCCGCCCTTCCGCAGTTGTCCAGTATTCTGCGGCAGTTCTGATGTACTAAGCATGCGTATGGTTACACAGTACATCAGAACTGTGTGTGTGTGGAAGCAATGGAGAAAGGAAGATCTCCGTTGCTTTTAAAAACTTGTCTCGCTATGTTAAAAGAGTTTAACATAGCGAGATAGCTTTAAAAAAAGCAACAGAGATCTTCCTTTCTCCGTTGCTTTTTTTAAAGCTGTTTCGCTATGTTAAAAGAGATTTTCCTTTCTCCATTGCTTTTTTTTAAGATATGTCGCTATGTTAAACTCATTTAACATAGTGAGATAACAGCAACGGAGCTCTTCCATTCTCCGTTGCTGTCCAAAAAAAAAAAAAGACTTATACTAATGAAAAACGTCCAGGTGACCGGACCTTTTTCCATTAGTATAAGTCTTTGATTTACAACATGCACGCTGACCAATCAGCATGCACGTTTTGGAATATTAATGGGGGGGTCATTGTATAATACTTCTTATTTTATTGGCATCCCTATTATATGGGATAACTAAAGCTCCCCACTTAGCATCTTTTCCATTTATCTTTGAACTTACTTGGGTAGTTTTGGACTCAAAATGCCTTTCCAAAATGGAGGCATAAAAACCACCCCTACCCTGGAAAATGAAATCCCTTAAATTATTCAAGAGGTCCTGTGAATAATCTCTCGCCAAGAGTATTCTAATCAAATTATTGATTTCTATTTCAAAGTGACTGTCCTTGATAATTAATCTTGACAGACAAACCATCTGTCCTTTAACAATGCTTTTTTTTCTGAAATCTAGGATGGCAGCTACTATAATGCAAATATGAATTGGAGAATGTATCTTTTCTAAAGATATTAAAACAGTACCTCTTCTGAAACAAGTCCTTGTATATAGTGGCATCTATGTAATTAATGGCCTCCTTAGATACATGATATGTAAAAAGGTAAAAAACCTAATGCTCTGTAGTATTTTCCAAATATATAACAAATTCATCTATCTGATGTGTATTACCACACCATAACTCAAGGATGTCATCTAAAAACATGTAATATGCTAAAATCTTACTAAAAAGGTGGTGTTGAAAACAAGTTTCCTTCCCATGCTGTCAAAACTGTATTTGCAACAATAGAAGAACATGTTGCCCCCATAGCCACTCCCATCTTTGATGGAAAAACTCCCCCTCAAAAATACAATTTTTTTCTAAAGGACCATGTCCATAAAGTCACTAATAACAGATATATTGTGATGGTCCAGGAAAGTACTTTCAATCAATATTTCATTAATAAATTCTAAACCAACATTCTTAGCATAACATAAATAAGTTTACTATATCAATAGTCACAAATAGAATATTCCCATCACACTCAAGATGGTTAATGTCACTCGTCTAGTCAGGATAAAATGGGCAAATGTCTGTGGATTCTGTTCAAGCAGCTTTATTATGTACAGACACATCAGGATTGAGGCTTAATAACTTACTTTAACTTAGATAAACTTAAAAACAAACTAGCTATTGCACTCATATAGGCTCACTCTCTGTCTGCACTCTCAAAATGGCACTGAAGCTAGCACATGCTTGCTATTTATATGCATGTGCTGTTCTTGAACCTATTCTTAATGGTACAGCACACACACATACACACACGCACACACACACACACACACACACACACACACACACACACACACACACACACACACACACACACACACACACACACACTATTCTACATCATCCCTCTTTGAGAAATGAGTCATTCATTATCGACGACATTAATTGACATGCAATTGATACAAATGATTCTTTGCCAAGCAATTATCCAGAACTAAATGCATATAGTCATTTATGTCCAGGTTGCTGTGTATTTCACACAAGGCCTGGAAATACAACCAAACTGTGCGACATAGAAATTAGAACAAGATCCAGCATTGAGGACATCAGGAACATCATCAGGAATGGAAGTGGAAGTTAAGACATGTTCTGCATCAGGAACATAGTGGGTCTATATTAGAACACCGAAGTTTCAAAACTTCAAGTGTTCTAATATTGAACCCTGTTCAATGAAAATTTAAAACATCGAACATACAGAAGAGTGAATTTTTTCCTAGGGAAAAAATTTGCTGTTCCAAAACACATACACACAACACAAGCACACCAAACAAACAGCAATCCACACACATACACCTAAACTCTTACACCTAACCCTACACAAAACTATACACACACCACTAACTATCCACTTACCTTAACCCAAACCCTAACCCTAAGGTCTGTCACTATCACACAGTCACCTCACCTGCTCCCTAACTCACCTACCCCACCCTAACCCTCACGTCCGGACAATCGCACACTTACCTGACCCGCACCCTAACTGTAACTCACCTAACCTGCCCTAACCCTCATGTCCACACAATCGCACACTTACCTGATCCCGACCCGTAACTTTCTACCACAGCACTGAAAATACCGAAGCAACAGAAACAGACAGCTGAATTCTTTCCCTAGGAAAAAATTTGGTTTTCTGTTTCTTCGATATTTTCAGCATTTGCTGGAAATGGGTTGATATTAAAACACTCGAAGTTTTGAAACTTCGGTGTTCTAATATAGACCCAAACATGGTCTAGCTTGCCTGAGATCTAGAGTCTCTATCACAGGAACAATGCTACAATATTGATTCTGATATAGGAAGATGTCTGCGATTCCTCAGAGTCCACAAAGTAGGATCTTGGCTCGGCACATATACCTGTTACTTGACCAGTTCAGTTGAAACCTTTCACTGTTTGTATCCTCACTGTCTCTCCTTCTTTCAATGGAAAAAGAAATCTGTTCAATTTATCATAGCTGGACTTCTGGAAAGAATGCTTTCTGAATAGTTGCACTTTGGTTGTTCTGTTGTTCTTTGCTTTAGGCCTCAACAAATTGGGACTGGTAGGCAATGTTGTTCGGGTTTGCCTCGATAGAAGTATCTGAGCAGGCAAGCCAAGTATATCATCACGTGATATGTTTCTGAGATTCAGTAAATTCAAAAAGACTTTGGTATTATCATGCTCTGTCTTCTCTAGTAATTGCTTTGTACTCTTTACTGCACATTCTGCTAGTCCATTTGACTGTGTGTATTTTGGACTACTAGTAATATGTACAAATTCCCATTATTTTGCAAATTTCTGAAACAACTGACTGGTAAATTGGGTACCATTGTCAGAAATAATTTTGTGTGGACTACCATGGACTGAGAAATGACATTTCAACTTGTTGATAACAGTAATTGACATTAGGTTAGGTAGTAAATCAATCTCAAACCAGTATGAATAAGAGTCTACCAATACTAAGTAATGCTGATAGTGCCACTTGAATATATCATTTGCTAAGGTTGACCGAGGTAGTTTAGGAACTTGGCTTAGCTGAAGTGGTTCTTTTTGCAAATGTGGTTTAGTACTTCTGCATACTAAACAAGTAGACAGTACTTTATCAATATGGTTTGATAGAGGAGGCCAAAGTACTAGTCCTTTTGCCCTTCTTTTGGTAGCTTTAGAACCTGGGTTGCCACGATGCAAAATCTAGATATATTCACATTGAAAGGAAGCAGCAACAACAATTTTAGGACCTTTGAATATAATGCCATCCTCTGTCAACACCTCATCTCTGTAAAGAAAATAAGTTTGCACTTCAGGTGGTACATTAAATTGCTTTGACATCCATCCAACATTAATGTAGTGGTTGAGCTTTTGCAAAATTGGACCAGTCTTTGTATGATTTCTCAGCTCACCAAGTTTCATGGTAGAACAATTATGCACTTCCATGATCTCAAAGTTAAAGTTCTCTGCATTAAGCTGTTCTGTTGTATTTCTGGGTGATCTGGATAAGATATCAACCAGATAAAGAAGTTTGCCTTTTGTAAGGACCATTTTGAAGTTGTACTTTTGCATTCTGAGTATCATTATTTGTAATCTTGCTGGAGCTGAATGCATAGGCTTCTTTAAAATAGTGACTAGAGGCTGGTGATCAGTTGCAATCTGAATAGGTCAACCATAAATATAATCATGAAACTTTTAACATGCAAATACTATTGCCAAAAGTTCTTTCTCAATTTGAGTATACTGCATCTCAGAGTTCTAGATGCATAGGCTACTGGTCTTCCTTCTTGAACAATAACTGCACCAAGACCAAATTTTGAAGCATAACAGGAAAGGGTTACTGGATTATTGACATAATAGTATCTTAATGTAGGTGGGGTGATAATTTTCTGCTTAAGGTCTTCAAATATTGTCTTGTCCTGTTCCAATCAAGACCATGTACCATTTTTGTGTGTTAGCTCTCTCAGAGGTGCTGTCAATTCACTGAAGTCTGGTATAAACTTGCCTAAATAGTTGATGATACCAAGAAAACATTGTTGAGCTTGAACATTATCTGGTGTTGGCAACTCCTACATATGTAACATCTGGTAGTCTGAATTTGCACTTCAGAGGATTGAGCTTCAAATTCACTTCACTTGCTCTGTCTAGAAATTTCCTAAGGTTTCTTTCATGCTCTGCTTTACCATTGCTCCAACCAATAACTCATCTACTATTATGGCACAAGGATAACCTGAAATATTTGCTCCATTGCACACTGAAAGACTTCACTTGCAGAATTTATTCCAAATGGCATCCTGAGGAATCTACATTCTCCAAATGGGGTACTGAAAGTAGTCAGTAGAGAAGATTTGTAATCAATCATCACTTGCCAAAATGAACCAAGACAGAAAAAACAGTGGCATTTGTTATTAGGGCTGTGACCTCCTCGACTGTATGCATGGGATAATGTGGTCTTTTTAATGCATTATTCAAATCTCTTGGGTCAATAGATATTCTGATTTCATCTAAGCCTATTTTGTAGGCTCCTACCATAGATGACATTCATTCAGTTGGTTCTGTCTTTCGGCTTTTCCCAGTTAGGGGTCGCCACAGCGGAACTCCGGTCCACTAGTAATTGGCAGTTGATTTTTTACGTACCGGCTTACCAGGCCTGATGCACAACCTTCAACGAAGGTACACCCATTCGCGTATGTTTCCACGTATAAGACGCTCTAGCTGAGAATCGAACCGGACAGCATCTTACTGTGAGGTGACAATGCTACCGCAGCATCACCACCGCGGTATCATTCAGTTGGTTCTGTAACTGGGCAAATTACACCTTGCTGCACTATTTTATCCAACTGCTCTTTGACTTTATTCTGCATAGCTATCAGAACTTTTCTTGCTGGCCTGACCACTGGACTAATGTCTGGGTCTTATTTCATAGAATTCACAACTGTACGTTTGCCTAACGTGTCATTGAAAACATCAGCGCAGTCTGAGAAAATAGCATCACTGAAGCTGGAACTGCGACATGTGCTTATATGATGAACTTCTTTGGTAAAGAAAAGCAGATTCATTCTCAAACTATCTCTGAGACCCAATAATGAGTGCACAGGTTTTCAGAATACATACAATAGTAAACTGTAGCAGTCTCTAGCTAAATAACATGAAAGTGCTACTGAACCTTTTAGTTTAAATTTCTTCACCTCCAGAAGCAAGACGTTTTGCACAACTGACCACATTAAGTTGCTCACCAGCTCTTAGCTTAGCAAATGTGTCTACAGACGTAACATTACACTTTGATCTGGTGTCTACATTGAACTTGGTGGATTTACCATTGATCTGGACAGTACAAAACACTTTGTTCTTTGCCAACAAATTTACGGCATCAACCTTTTCAGAAATTACTGATACACCATCTACATAGAAAGTAGGGTTGCAGCTTTATCACTGTGTGAGGTTTACTTGATTTGTAAAACTTTTGAAAATGGTTCCATTTTTTACACTTATGGCATTGCTGACCAAATGCTAAGCACTTTTCTCTTTTAGACTCATGACTGGCACCACAATTACAACAGTTAACAATAAAGCTTGATTTGAGTTTTGCTGATTCACCCTTGTACTGCACTGAGCAGGACTCTCTCTCTCTCTCTGAACCAGTCTTAGAACTTGCTGGAAAACTACAGGTGTTACCTACCATGCTCACAGGGGTTACAGCTGCCATGTGCTTAGGCCAGCTTCTGCTAGCCATATGTTGCATGCTGTCTACATTTGCTCTGGAGCCTGCTGAAACCATGCTCTTATCACTTGCAAACATACTTGTGTGCCTTTGTGTAATGTCGTGGATTTCACAAATCTCAATAGCTTTGCTCAGCATTAAATCACTGTCCTGAAGCAAAATCTTTTTCACTGTGGCACTATTAATTCCATGCACAAGTTTGTCCTTTATCAACTCATCTTTTAAGTCACCAAACCTGCACATTTTAGCTTTGTTTCTCAGGTCAGTAATATAAGCTACAAAAGTTTCTCCTTGCTTTTGATCTCTTGTGTAAAATAAATGCCTCTCTAATGTAACATTTGTCTGGGGGTTGCACATTTCCCTGAATTTGCATTTCAAACACTGGAGTCTTCCCTTGATTCAGCCTGTACAACAATATGATGACGTTCCTTTTTCCTTCATATACTGCTGGAACATACACAAATGAATGCACTCTTTCAATGGCCTCTAACCCAGCTAAATTTAGCAAAATAAATGCCCTGGTGCATGTATCTTTGATAGAATAAGCTGCTTGTATAAAAATATCATACTCTTGCTGTAATATTCTCAATTTCACTGCTATAGTCTGATCAAATACCTGGTTTGTGAAATGCTTCTGCCATATTAATACATACCAATGAAGGCTTTTGCAAGTATGCATGAACAGGCACACATATACATATGCCAGAAATTTATGCCAGTACTTGTAACTATGCCATAGCATAACAAGCCTCTGAATAACTGAACTTAGCAAAATAAGTCTCCTGGGCACAAGAATACCCTTGAAATCACTGCACAGAAAGAAATCACCTCTTTTCAGTGTAAGAAACACTTCAAAATAACTGCAATGTGTGAATAAACTGGGCAGAAGAAGCTCAGAGTAAAAAACATTTTGAAGTAACTGCACTTTGTGAATAAACAGTACACAACACACTGAAACATTCCAAAATTCCTGTACTTTGCTAAATAACTCTGTACAGTCCAAGAAACACTCTCTATTAGTGGCACTCTGCGAATAGACACACCCAGCACAACAAACTTTTTGAAATGGCTGCATTTTGACTGCACTTTACAAAAATAGTTGCATACACACTTTGAGATACTTCAAATAACTCTAGTTATGCCCTGAATAGCTTCAATCAATGGTAAACAGTAGTTTATGCCAAAACACAGTATCTTGACAAAAACATGCAGTTGCCTTGTTTTATTTATGCTTAATGTGTCCTTTTTACCCTTTATTGTATTCATTTTGCTCGTTTAATCTTTTTTTCATGCCCACTATACTTTTCTTGTGCTCATTTTACTGTAAACATGCTCATCTTACTTTAAACATGCTCATTTTGCAATTCAGAGGTAATTCCAAAACACTTATGGCTTTTCTGATAATTGTTTTATCAAATACCTTAATTTTAAATATTTTGTTTAATTAATAAATCCTTTGAGCCTCTTGCTTGCTTAATAATGTGTTCTGTGCCCTTGTAGTCCACCATTTTATCTTTTTAATAAAATAAATCGTTCATGCAAGTTTTCATTACCTTTGGTTCATTTCTGGCCCTTTTTGTACTTGGTTCTCTTAGTTTACCTTCACTGCTAACTCTGCACCTTGTAGCTCTGAAAAGCAGTCTCTGGAATCCTGGTTCTGACACCATGTCAACTCTTCTGTGGGTTCTGTTCAAGCAGCTTTATTATATACAAACACATCAGGATTGAGGCTTATTAACTTTAACTTAGATAAACTTATAAACAAACTAGCTACCACAGTCATACATTCTCACTCAGTGGCTGCGCTCTCAAAATGGGACTGAAGCTAGCAAGTGGTTGCTATTTATATGCATGTGCTGTCCTTGAAATGCTTCTTAAAGGTGAAATAAGCTAACATAAATGCATGTTGTAGAACTGAAACATACATGTACCTGCTTCTCGATATGTTGTTTACATAACGCACTTACACACACGCGCACGCACACACACACACACACACACACACACACACACACACACACACACACACACACACACACACACACATGCACACACACACTTTGGAAACAGCAGGAATGCAATTGTTGATGTATGTGTGCACATATTCTGATGAAATGATGTCCACAGTGAGATTTTTCAGACTATATCAATCTGTTTTGATCAGTGATGACCAATGGCTAGTGTCAGTGTATAAAGCCATAACAAATGTAATGATGCAGTTGTGCTCTTTATTTCTGTAATGTAGTTGATATTGGACCTATTGCTGAGACATCACTGACAAGTGCATTGCTGCAGGGCGCACACGAGTCTAGGTAAGCATGTCTTCAGTGAATAACAAGTGCCTTCCCTTCTGTTGTGTTTTTGAATGCCTTTTGATGAAATGGAGGATAACTGGGCAATAACCATAGCAACCAGTGCAAAGCACCTGTTTTCATAGATCATCACAGAGAAACTAATTTGCTCGAATGATGGCAATGTGTTAGGGCATGTAAGATTCCCATTTCATGAATACATCTTGAACATGAGAATTCGATAGGAATATATGTCATATGAATTAGCTAACAGATACTATGCTGCTCACAAGTAGTTTATATTGGAAATGGTTTTCATAACCTTTATAGCTTTTCTCAAGTGTTTTTATCTCAAGAATGTAAATCTACTTGTTTTTATTTTCATTTTTGTTTTGTATTCCTTTTTCACCATGTAACAATATTTTATACTTTGTATATTCTGTGTGGAGCTTTTCTCCCCGGGCCTCTACTGAAAATGGAAATATATCCAGCTAGACTAGCCCGGTCAACAAATGTAAAATAAAAAAAAAATAAAAAAAATAGCATGAAGGACTGCTGCTATTGCCTTCCCCATTTGCATGGAGGTAAGTGATGAGCAAACACAGATTCTTTGCTTAAATGGAAAAAATAGTAATACTTCTATTGCTTCACCTTCCTTGTCTCAAGTAAGGTAAGTGCAGATACATGGCCATCAGCACATTGGACAGTACTGAGGGTAAAAAAATGCACCTGCTCCCTAGCTTTCCCTGTGGCACCAGGCCTACTCAGGTAACAGAGTGTTCAAATCCAGATGATTTCCTTTTTTTTTTTTTACAGATAGTGTCAGGATTGCATTACCTAAGCAAATGTGATCATCCCTGCAAATGTGACAAACACAGTAAAATATGCATCTTGCACAATTTTAATCATTAATGCCTGCCTCTTTGTAGTGATACAATGATTAGCTGCTTTGCAGGCCTCATGGTAAATCACAATTTAATTATGTGTACAGCTTTCTAGAAAAGACAAGGGATGGTACATGTTTTAAAAAAAAAAAGATTATTTCTGACTCAGCAGATATGATAACTATTTGTGTATGACCATGTATCCTGAAAAGTGTATACATTATGCTTTGTCACAGTAAGGGCAGTTTGAACATCACATTAGATAAATATTTAATCCATCATCATCTGAACATGTCAAAAACAGAATTCTACAGATGATTTTAAATGATTCCACAGTACACAAGCAATGATAAACTATTGAATTAAGGTAACATGTTAGTATAAACCACGAGCACAGTCAAGTCAATCTGCAGAGACCATCCATCAGCTGAATAGATATCCACATATACAGTGGAGTTGGACTGATGGGATGAATACAGTGAGAGATGAACATACACCTGTTTTTTTTTCCAATGGCACAATAACGGTCATGTTTTTTGTCTGTTGTCATTATTGCCATTGCATGCTGTGTAGCATGAAGTGAGTGACATAACAGTAGAGAAGGCTTAGGAGAGGGACAACAGGCTTATGACAAGCAGATTAAGGCTAGCTAAATATGTGATAGCAGTGTGGATGGATATCTCTTCAGATACTCATTTTTGGGGACTAATTGATATCTATATCTATGAAAAATCATATCCTTTGCAAATGTTAGTAATTAGGTGATTAAATATATCATACACATATATCATCATGCTAAGAAAAGATGAGAGATACATCTGGAATTGAACCTTTGAAGATATTGTCAAAAAAATCTTCAGACCAGTGATATTTATATCACGTCAACACTTCACAGAGTAATTTGCATTTTGTCACATTAAGGAGGCTAAATAACTGTTAAAGTAAATGTTTCAAAGTACTGCCTTTACTATTTTCTAACTCTGTGTTTCTTTAGTGCAGAGTGTTTAAGCACCATTGCATGGAGATAACCAGACTAGTGTAGCCATTGGCAAAACCTCATCAGACTTTGTCATAGGACATGAAGAGACATTCATCGACACACAACATTGGTGTGCTATGCCAAACTCTGCGTAAATCCAGAGGATAAAAAGTGAAGGCTTTATTATTGGCCATTTCTGGCAATGTGTGTGCTGTGTGAATCTATTTTTGACCAGATTAAAGGTGTGAAAATGGGGTAGAGAAAAAAGAGGTGAAATGGGGGGGGGGGCAAGCGTGGAAGATCAAAGGGGAAGCAAAAAATGAACTGTTTATAACCACTGTTATTCCACTGCAGAGAAAGGGAAAGCGAACTGCCTGAATGACTACCAGTCAGTTGCACTGATATCCATACTGATGAAATGCTTTGAGGGAATCATTATGAGTCATATTCAGTCAGTTATACCTGATACAATGGATCCCCTGCAGTTTGCATACAGACCGAATAGGTTGACAGAGGATGTAGTCAGTGCAACACTGCATACAGTTCTTACTCATTTGGAGAATAAGGACTGTTATGCTTGATTGCTTTTTATTGATTATAGTTTAGCCTTCAATACAGTGATACCAATGAAGATCATTAATAAGCTGTCCATACTGCGTGTGCCACCGATTCTTTGCAATTGCATCTTGGATTTTTTAACAAGCAGACCACAGTAAGTCAGGCTAGGGAATAACATTTCTAAAACAATAATGATAAATACTGGAACTCCACAAGGCTACGTGCTGCGTCCTATGCTGTGCACCCTCTTCACTTATGATTTTATTGCTTCTCAAGATGATGCCAGTATTGTCAGATTTGCAGATGATATAACAGTCATTGGTCTGATCTCCAAACTCCTGGGGTAATGAGTCAGCATATAGGAGGGAAGTGGAGAACCTTGTGAAGTGGTGTGGGAACAGTAATCTCTCTCATAATGACAGAAAAATGAAAGAGATGATCATTGATACATGGAGGAATAGAGGGCAGCACTTACCATCATATATTGGTGAGTCTGAGGTGGAAAGAGTGGCTACATTCAAATTCCTCAGCATTAATATCTCTGAGAACCTTACCTGGACTCATAACATCACAAACCTGATAGGGAATAGTCAGCAGTGACAGTATTTTATGAGAAGGCTGAGGAAGTTTGGCATGCCCAATATCATCCTCAGCAACTTCTACAGATGTACAATTTAGAGCATTTTCTCCCACTCCGTTACAGTATGGTTTAGGAACTGTACAGTACGGGATCTCAAAACCTGCACAAAACATCATTGGAGTAACACTCCCTGCATTGGAGGACATCTACACCAAAAAGGTTTTAGGAGGGTGCAAAACATCATCATGGACACTACCCACCCATAACACAAACTGTTTATGCTGCTACTGTCAGGGAGGTGTTATAAGAGCCTGGCAGCCAGAGCAATCAGGCTGAAAAAGTTTTATACCTCAAGCTATTAGACTGCTAAATAAAACTCACTTACTACTTCCCCTTCTAGTATTGTAGGCTGGTTCACATTTGGAGGGAACGTGTTTGTTTTGCACAAATGCACTCTTTTGCACAGTGATATATATTTACTGATGTTGGTATTTATATTATTGACTATTTGTTGTTTTAGATTACTTCTTGTTAATTGTCATTGCTTTGATATGTTTCTGGAGGATTTGCAGAATAAGCATTTCATTGTGCTTTGTCTCTAGTACATATAGCAAAAACGTTGAATAGAATCAAATTGAATTTGCAGGAGGGAATTAGGAAAGAAACATAGCTATTCTCTTAGTTAATACTGTAATATGAATGTGCATAGAAAATCGGGTAAATTTGGACTGCCATCACAACAGAGATGGGTGACAACAACTCAATCATGTTACATAGCTAATTGGACCAAATTAAGTGTATCAAGAAGAGACATATGCGAAGTTGGGAGCTATATAGGGCCAATTTTTTTTGTGACAGGTACCCATTTTTTTGGATCTCAAGAAGAGAGGAATGTTTGAGAAGGGACAGAGGAATGTAAGGGTCAGGTAGGTAGAGTAAGTGAAGAAGCAGGTGCAGACAAACAGGATAAATAAGAGACACAGGGATGGTGAAAGACACAAAGGTCTGGAGGGCACGGTATTTGCGGATAGGTAGGGGGACATCAGATGCACATGCTCATCAAGCATGGGAACAGTGGAAATCTAGTCATCACCATCAGAACTGTCATCATTGTACCCTTCCTCAGCCCCCAGCAGGATTGCTTGATGTGAGAGTCTATTTTGCATTCTAAGGAGCAACTTCTCCAGACAGCTAAGGTGGGCAACAATGCTAGTTTCTAATACCTCAAGCACCATCCATGGCAGCTCCTGGTGGACAATGTAATTCTCACCTCTACCAATACACCCAGAGGGTACCAATGCACCAGCAGCCAGGTCAATGCTACCTGGTGTGGTGGGCCATGTTGCTGAGGGGCTGCGGTGGCAGTACTGCCAGGTTATGTCCCAGATGTGCTGGGTGTTGGTGTGGCGCAAGGTAGAAGGCTGTCAGTCTGAGCAGCAATGATTTGGCTACTTCCCTGTACTGAAAAGCATTTGGTTTTATTGGCAGAAAAGTATAACATCAGAATGTTGTAATCACATACAGAAAATAAAAAGGAGAGATAAGGGGTGGGAAGAGACAAAAAATAAAGAAAACAGATGATTAGAACTGTCATATGTCACATAAATTCTTTACTACAATAAATATACTTGTATTATTATATTATCTGCACAGATTTCCAAATCCAAAATCAGACTGAGAATTGTAACAAGTAGTCCTTGCAATATGCATATATTGTATATATGCTTTTAAAGATAATGCAGGTTAACAACATGGCATTAAAGCCATTTTTACTGGAATTCAGATGAAAAAAATGATAATTTTGTAATTTGAATGTATTTGTTACTTGTGGGAATTGCACCCACCAAATAATGAAGGTTAACAACATGGCATTAAAGCCATTTTTACTGGAATTCAGATGAAAAAAAATAATAATTTTGTAATTTGAATGTATTTGTTACTTGTGGGAATTGAACCCACCAAATCTGAATGCACTATTAAACTTGCCTAATATAATTACCCAGAGCTACAGGGACAATGTGCATACTTGCTTTTACAGTTAAGATCTGTATGCTTAAGTTGCTAGTAATGTGTGGAAGAGCAATCATTTTAATACAATCATGTTCAGTTGTGATGTATACATACCCATCCCCTCTCTGAGTCTTTCTAACCTTTCAGCATGTGGCCCTCTGTTAGCAGAAATTTCCTGAGCAGCTGTAAAGTAAAGAAGGAGAGAAGAAGAGACATGAAAGTATTATGCTTACCAGTCTTGGCTATCTCCAGCTTTCTATATCATTTAAAGTTGCTTTTATTTATTTTTTATTTTTATTTTACATTTGTTGACTGGGCTGGTCTAACTGGAATACAAATCCATTTTCAGTAGAGGCCCAGGGAGAAAAGCTCCAACACAAACACAATATATACAGTAAAAGTTGTCACAATTCAGAGAAGTATAACAGTAGTTACAAAGTTCTAAACAGTTTCAGCCATACAGACTTGATGCAGTTGTCATTACAATAGTACATGGCTCATGATGAGGAGATATGAAAAAACAAAAATATAACAAAATAGTTGTGTACTTGTGAAAGCAGGATAAAATAGCATAATAAAGTTGTTTACTTATACAAATGTACTATGTGATACACTGAAATACAAGATTTATAGGAAACAGCAAGAGAATGTCAGTAGATAGAACATACTCATATTAGAAGCAGACAACACATAGGAAATAGAAAAAAAGGTTAGTCAGGGTTAGTACAAGGGCATAACCAATGAGTACTGAGAAATTGTTTTAGTTTCTGTTTAAAAAGTGTTATAGAGGACAGAGATAGGAGTTCAGAGGGAAGTATGTTCCAATGTTTGCCAACAGAGTTAGAGAACAACGAATCTCCAGCTGAGTTGTTGGATTTGCTGGTAGTAATAAGTAGCTTATTAGAAGAGCGTAAATTCTTAAGATTGTTGTAGGGGGTTATGAGAGTAGTCAGTATAGGTGTACAGGTGGGGTAATGCAGGCTCTTATGGATAATAGCAAGTTGGTGAAATAGTATCTGGTTTTGGAATTCTAGCCATCCTAATTGCTTTAGGTTGTTACAATGATGTGTTCTAAAAGGAGAACCTGTGGCAAATCTAGCAATACTATAATAGGAGGTAGCAAGTCTGTTGAGGTTGTTTTTTGAGAGATTGGTAAATATGGGTGAAGAGTAGAGTAGGGTAGAGATTAAATGAGTTCTAGCTATAGTGGTTTTGGCTGAAGGAGTAAGAAAGGGTTTGATTCTGTAAAGGGATCCCAGTTTCTTATTTACTGTTTTTATAGTGATGTTAATATGAGTATCGAAGTTTAGGTTATTATCTATGGTTATTCCAAGAAGTTTAGTGGTTAGGTCAGGAGATATAAGAGTCCCGTTCTTGGATATAAGAGTGAAGTGAAGAAGGGTTGACCTGCGAGTAGGAGTAAAGAGTAGAAGTTTAGTTTTTTTAGGGTTAAGTAGGAGGCAACAGTTTAAAAACCACTGCTCAACTGTATTAAATGCTTTTTGTGTCAGGGACTGTAGCTCGGTAGGAGTTTTAGCTGAGCAAATAATGGTGGAGTCGTCTGCATATTGAATGCAGGTTACATGTGGAATTGCTAGATGGAGGTCGTTAGTGAAAATGGAAAATAACAGTGGGCCTAATATGGAGCCCTGGGGAACACCAAGGGGAATGGGGAGGTGAGAAGATAGATTGTTTTCCCAAAGTACTGCCTGTTGTCTTTTATCTAAGTAGGATTTGAACCATTGTAAGGCTAGTGTATCAAGAGAAAGAGATTTAAGTATTTCTATAAGGAGCTGGTGGTTAACCATGTCAAAAGCCTTAGATAAATCAATGAAGACAGATGAGGAAAGAGTATTATTATTACAGTTTGAATTTATACAGTCTGTGAAGGAGAGTAGAGCTGTGGTGGTACTGTGGTTAGGTCTAAACCCATGTTGACAGTTGGCAAGTAGGTTATTTTCGATAAGATGGGTGAGTAGTTGCTTATGGACACATTTTTCCATAATTTTTGCCAGTGGAGAGAGTAGAGCTATTGGTCTATAGTTTAAAATGTCAATGGAGTTTCCACCTTTATGAAGGGGGATGATGTGTGAGATTTTCCAGATAGATGGGATATATCCTTCGGTTATAGTTCTGTTTATTAGTATGGAAATGGGGAAGGCTATGGCTTTGGCTCCTTTTTGCAGGTATTCTGCAGGTAGATGGTCAGCAGAGGGGGTAGTAGGTTTTAGTTTTTCTAGAAGAGAACAAACGAAGGAAGTAGGAACAGGTTTTAGCTGAAATTATGGAATTGGGTAAGTTGGTGAGGTGTTTAGATTATGGAAACTTGGAGATAATTGCTTAACTAGTGTTTGAATGGCATCTGTAAAAAAAGTTTGTGTTGGATTCTCATGGCTAGAGTCTTTTGGGCTAGGTGTAGTAGATTGGCCTGGGTGTAGGAGTTTATTGATGCTGGACCAAAATTTGTGTGGGTTCCTTTGGTTAGTTTGTTGTAGTTGGATGTAAAAGTTTTGTTTATCTAATAGGATAGCTTTTTTAGTAGTATTTCTAAGTTGTCTGAAGGTTTGGTGGTCTGTAAAATTCCTGGTAGTGCTCCATTTTGCCCAAGATTTGTTTCTGAGGAGAATTTTCTGTTTAGTAGTTATGGTGAGCCAAGGGGCAGTTTTAGCTTTCTTTCTAATAGCGCGTACTGGGGCATGTTGGTCAAGGATGGCTAAGAATTTGGAATTAAAGTAGTCAACTGCTTTATCTAGAGGGAGTATTTTTAGTGGTGACCAATTGCAGTATTTGAGTTCTAGTTGGAAAAGGTCAGGGTTGAAGAATTTTTTAGTCCGAATTGTTTGATAGGTATTTGGGTTAGGTATGCTAGTTTTGTGTCTGATGATATATGTGAATGAGTGGTCACTCAGATCATCAGGGAGGGTTCCTGCTTTGTATGTGAGATGTGGAGAGTTTGTCAGGAACCAGTCTAATGTGCTTTCCTTGTTGTTGGTTTTATTAATTCTTGTAGGGGAGGTGATGACTTGTGAGAAGCCATGAAGATTAATATGGGTGGTGGGTTGAGGAGTACTACAGGACTTCCAGTCAATGTTAAAGTCTCCAAGTAAAAACACAAAAAAACTATAACTAAGAAGAAAACACCGAAGTGATAGTGAACAAATAACGCCAAGTCGATGCTATAAAAATACTTTTTACTTGTTAGCGCTTTCATGCACGCCCATGCATGCACTTCTTCAGACAAGTTAAAACAGGAAGATGTACAAATATTTATACTCACTATAATGACATTTTAATTAACAATTAATCAATTAATCAATCTTAAAACAACTCAAATAAATTAGTTTATACTAATATATTACAATGAAATCATTAATGATTTCTTGCTAGCTACCATCCATACTAAACATTCATCATGGTAATATTTACACAGAAAATCTTTATGGACAGTTGTTTAACACGATGTGTTTCATGTTTACCCAAATAAAGATTTTTTTTTTTTTTTTTTAAAACAACTAGTTAAAAAATGTGTATAATGATAATAATAACTATAATAGCTAAAAAACAGCAACTTACTTTCTAAATAAAACTAAGATAAATTTATACAGGTGTCAATATATCATTAAAGATTTCATTGTAATATATTAGTATAAACTAATTTATTTGAGTTGTTTTAAGATTGATTAATTGTTAATTAAAATGTCATTATAGTGAGTATAAGTATTTGTACATCTTCTTGTTTTAACTTGTCTGAAGAAGTGCATGCATGGGCGTGCATGAAAGCGCTAACAAGTAAAAAGTATTTTTATAGCATCAACTTGGCGTTATTTGTTCACTATCACTTCGGTGTTTTCTTCTTAGTTATAGTTTTTTTGTGTTTTTATGGCTGAAATTCGTGATAGTCAACAGTCGCAGTCGATGTTTTCTGGCAGTCCTACTCCTAATAGGACTTCCAGCCAAGATGTGGATTTATCCGGAAATTCTACCGGCAATCTTACAGCTCTGATACAGCAACTTACACAACGTGTTGAAAATTTGGCAGAAAAAGTAGAAAGTTTACAATCTGAAAGAGCTTCAACTGCCCGTCCTAATACATCAGCAATTGGTTCCAATATTCCCGCGGTACGACCCCGAACCGGGGTGAGATTCAATACTATGCCTGGCGTATTTTTTCCAACTGCCAATACTCCAGCAGTAACGACTGAAACACAGATCGGACAAAGTGAGGTTGTTTCTATTAGCATTCCACCAGGTCAAGTTAGAACCGTTAATATGGTTACTTCTAATCCAAACAGTTCCTTAAATGAGACTAATAACAACGGCAATCTGCCAGCAAGTAATTGTCTGCCTGAACTGAACGCCTTTTTTAACATGCCGGTTAGTATATTTTGTGAATCTCAAAATAATACATCTGGAGCTCAACCGAACACACAAAGCAATAATGCCGCACCTGATTTGGTTTCTAACTTAAAACTATTTGATAATTATTTGATCAAATATAAAAAGCTTCAAATTGAAATATTATATTTCCGTGAATGCCTTAGACTGAATATTGTACCTAAAGGTCTAAGACAGTGGAAATATCCTTCGGGATTAGTCAAGCAATCAGCATTTTTTTCTCAATTAGTTGAATTTTTCAATAAACAAGGACTTAATTTTCTTGAACTCCTAATTGATGACTATACCAAGCAAATGGTTGATTTGAAAGAAATATTAACAACAATTGATAACGATATTAAAGCTGACCCAGATTTTAGTAGATATGCATTTGATTATACTAGGATTTTTTCTAGTATTAATACACTGGTGAATAAGATTTGTGAAACTAAAAAATGGAAAATGGGTAGAGATAGGCAAGCGTATGATAACTGAAGTGCCTATCCTGATCCACCCCCTATCATTGGGCGTAGAACTGATACTGACCATCTGCCCCACAGAAATGACGACAACGTAAACACGAGCACGCAATTTCAAATAGATGATGAACCTGAACTGTTTGCGTCAACATCTAATGCTTTTCCATCGTCCAGTTCACCCGTATCTTCTACAGTAAGACGCAGTGAACGTATTCACAATAACAATCAACAGAAGCAACCAAATCAAGCTCAGAATTTCAAGCAGAATGAAGGTGCCTATCGACAGAATCGACAGCAGGATTTTTCGCGGGGCCAACAGAATTCGAAAAAGAATACGAAACGCAACAAGAAGGGGTACAATCGAACAGTGTACAACAAGAACAGGAGGTAATTGAACCTTGTTCTTTTCAGTACCCTGATGTTATTTCAAGTAAAGCCAATGATTTCAAAGTGTACAATTTCACTTCTATGGACATACCACATAATTTCGTGGAGCTTTTAGCCAAAGGCTTCACTTTTGTGTTACCTCCAAAACTGGACATTGCACGATTGTTATGTGATTTAAAAATGTATACACGGAAGTTAAATTTTCAAGTAATAATGAGGGATTCAATGTATACACCAAGAAATGAATTGGTTTCTAGCATTTATAACCCCCACTTGACAACAACATATTTTTGTATGAGAGAATTTGTGAAGCCCAATTAAGACGCTTAAACAATAATACTAAAGCATTTAAACAGGCCACTGCAGAAGAACTAGATTTAATTAAATAGGCAAAATTACATGAAATACGGGTTATGAAACCCGATAAAGGTGGGGGGGGCATTTTAATGCATGAAAGCGATTATGTAACCAAGATGCATACTTTGTTATCAACATCCAGTTATAACAAAGTGTCCATTAATGAATTAAATCAAGCATACCAAAGAGTTAAGAACACTTTAAGCGATTTATTTATTGAAGGAAGTATTCCGACTGAATTATATCATTATTTAGTTATGCCAGCTCCCCTCTTGCCAGTTATGTTTGGTGTTCCCAAATTACATAAGAATGTGCAAGATCCCCCATTTAGACCCATTATTGATGGGCGTAACTCTATTACATACTCCAGTGCTAAATGGGTTGATAACAAATTAAAAGAATATTTAAAAACAGAACCACAAATTTGTAGGGACTCGTGGCATGTTTTACAAAATCTTAATGACATTCCCTTTGATGATGAATATAAATTTTTAACAGCAGACATTAGGGATCTCTATACTGTTATCCCGCAAAATATAGGTCTAGAATGGGTCCGCGAGTTCCTGTTAAGAAAAAGGTGCCCAGGACAAGAAATTGACCTATTAATTAATTTACTTGAACTTGTTTTGAATAATAACTATTTTATGTTTAAAAAGAACATCTATTTACAACAATCCGGAATAGCCATGGGCTCCCCATGCGGTGGCAGCTTTGCTAATTCCATGATGGCATTTTGGGAGCACAATTTTCTTTTCACTCATGCATTGTATTGTCAGATTGTAGTCTGGTATACACGTTACCAAGATGACATACTGATGATTATAAATGGCACAGAAGCAGAAGCCCTTGAATTAATAAAAGTCATGAATTCATTTACTTCTTTTTTAGATTTCACATATGAATTAGGCATATCTTCTATTAACTTTTTAGATATTGTTATTCAAAAAAACACTCAACATAATAGGTTTAATACAAAAATTTTTAGAAAACCCCTATATAGTAATTCATTTCTACACTTTACAAGCTGCCATCCCTTCTTTCAAAAGAAAGGAGTGGTTAAGGGACAGCTCGTACGAGCTTCTCGTATGTGCTCAGATGATGACACTTTTGAAGAAGAATGTTCTAAACTTAGTGTTATGTTTTCAAATAGAGGATATCCCACTAAACTCATTCACACAGTCTTGTGGGAAGTCAAACGCAAAAGACAAAGTGGACAATTTAGTCCGATCCTCACGACTGGTTATAATTCAATTTCACTAGAAGTTTCAGAAGTTCAAGTTAATAACATAAGTGTAGAAAATGAAAACAATAGGGATATAAACTATAAAATTAGTTTTCTTACTCAATTCAACCATAAGGCAACCCAGATTAGAGAAGTATTATATAATAACTGGGAATTTTTGTTATATGGTAATCGATTTAATACCATTTTAGGTGAAAAACCTTGCATTGTTTTCAAAAAAGCACCATCATTAAAAAATTTATTGGAAGCTCCAACACAAACATACAAAATGAATAAAGGTATGTTTAAATGTGGCCATTGCCACTATTGTAAATTCATTCAAGTTGGAGCAACATTTTCAATTCGGGATGTTAAATATCATATAAATGACAAATGTAATTGTGAAAGTCAGGGCGTGGTTTACTTAGCAACATGTAAAATGTGTTCCGTATTTTACTTAGGTAAAACGGAACGTCAGCTGAAACAACGTATTTATGAGCATCTATACGCTATTGCAAAGCAAAACACTTCTAACGTCCTAGCCAAACACATTGTTGAGAATAATGCACATAGTTTTTTATTTAATGTCGTTGAAATAGTGCATAAAAATCCTAGAGGTGGACCCTGGCATTTGATATTACAAGAACGTGAACTGTTATGGCAGTTCAAAACTAATGCATATTCACACCCTGGGATTAACGATATGTGTTCGATTAAATGCTTGCTTAAGTTAAGAGCTCTAGACAGATAAGAAGGGGTAAAACTTTTTAAACACCAAATAGTATTTTGTTGTTCGTATTTAAGTTCATTTATATATTACAAGTGTATATATATATATATATATATATATATATGGAAACATACACTTATACACATTCAATATATTTAAAATACTTAATTTTTGTACAATGACATCTGGGATTCCTTGAAATATAAATAACATAAAATACACATCTTCGCCAAAAATATACATTGACATCTGTATAAATTTATCTTAGTTTTATTTAGAAAGTAAGTTGCTGTTTTTTAGCTATTATAGTTATTATTATTATTATATACATTTCTTAACTAGTTGTTTTTAAAAAAATCTTTATTTGGGTAAACATGAAACACATCGTGTTAAACAACTGTCCATAAAGATTTTCTGTGTAAATATTACCATGATGAATGTTTAGTATGGATGGTAGCTAGCAAGAAATCATTAATGATTTCATTGTAATATATTAGTATAAACTAATTTATTTGAGTTGTTTTAAGATTGATTAATTGATTAATTGTTAATTAAAATGTCATTATAGTGAGTATAAATATTTGTACATCTTGTTTTAACTTGTCGGAAGAAGTGCATGCATGGGCGTGCATGAAAGCGCTAACAAGTAAAAAGTATTTTTATAGCATCGACTTGGCGTTATTTGTTCACTATCACTTCGGTGTTTTCTTTAAAGTCTCCAAGTACAATAGTTTCTTGTGGAAGCTTTACCTGCCTATTTACAGAAATGTGGGGTATCAGCGATGCTAAACTCATCTGGCCACTGGTTGAGTTGAGCCTGCTTGCACCATTTCAGGTCATTATAGTAGTGCCTTCATTGCTCCCCAGTGTGTGGTATTACAGTCACAATGGAGACAGCTGTGACCCTGTATAGTCCTCCTCAAGCACCCTACGGCTGTAGCACTTTATGTGGACTGCGATAATTAGTCTTGAATCCTCCACACCACACCTTTAAACTATGAATTGGGCACCATCCTACCCATCTCCTGACATGTCTGCACAGGTCATCCAACAACAGTAAAAGAGTTTTCCCACCAATTTATATCATGTTTTATGCCGAGTACACAATTCCACAGACCATGCCAACAAACAGAGTAGAAAGTTTATGAGATATGGAGGATAATGTGACAGCTGGCATTAGGTTATGGCATGTGTGCTGCTATACCTGACAACAGTTTGCCAATGGTCAACACTGATATGTAAAATGACTTGGCTTTTAAGACCTGAATTTTGGGGGATAGAGTGTATGACATGACACATACGTTGTGGGGTCTTGCTCATTGAAAGAAAATAATGGGGGATTCAAAGCTATGTCAAAAAGAGAATGCATATATTTACATATAAGTTTTCCTCTCTGCCACAGAAAAAGTGTTTGCCAAACATAGTCATTACTAATATAAACCTTAAAGAGGGAGTGGTGCTACACTTCAATTAACCATGCATGTATATGACATGGCAAGGTCCTGGTTTATGCATTATCAGGTATGATGCAGGAGTAATTTGTGACCATATACTAGAAATTCATATACTTGTATTACTTTCAGAGAAGATTTTTGAGTTCTGGTTCAGACCACAGAATGCATTCTATTTTACAGCTATACTTGTATTATGGGAGGTATGTGGATGACTGTCAGTAAACTATGAAGTCCACTCCATGTCAGAAAATACATTTATAATTACAGTATCATAACTGTCATGCTATAACAGTTACACAAATGACAGATAAGATACCATGTGTATGCTCAACCTGCTACACACAGTCATTGTTACTTGTAATTATCTTTATATTAATATTTTTGTTAAAAATTACAGTGGGGCACTATTAATAACAAGTGGAGTGTGTTGGATTAGAACCCTGGTTCATTTGGATTCTGGTCATGAGCTTACACCTGGTGTCACAGGCAAAGCTAGGCAAGAGCTATATTTTTTAGTCAGTACTGTCCAGGGTGCTGATGGCCATGCATCACTGTTCACCCTGTTTGCATAAAGGAAGACAAAACAAGTAACATTGTTTTATTCTTGAACCCCGTGAGCAAAGTGCAAATGACACAGGCTAAAATGAATACAGATTATTCCTGTTAATATTATGATTGTTCCTCAGTAAAACAAATACTGTGGAACTCAAACCACTATCTATCTATCTATCTTATCTATTGTGTACCTCAACATCTTTACACCTTGTGCTACACACATAGCTGGGTCACAGCTTAATTTCTGCTATCATTAGCATCCAAGGTGCTGACCACTACACTATTCTGCTCAGCAAGTTAGGTATTCAGCAATTGTAATGAACCCACACCTCATTTACATATTCACAGTGCTCAGAGGGCTGAATCTACACTATAAAAAGGTAACTGTGTAGCTGGGGAACTTGAAGGTGTATATTTGGACAAAACAGACGATTGGTATTCCTTTGAATGTGATTTCTCTACAGTGAAGGCTTATAATTTGGTATGCTTGCATTATTCAAGTACATTCTTAATTTTGTAAAATGTTACAAATGTATTAATATATCCAGATGAAAATGGAACTTTTATCTGTATGCACTTCTTATACTTCACTGTCTCTTAGCATAGGCATTTTTGCCAGGCATTTACATTTCTGAGATAGGTTATATTTTCAGCACAACTATTTTTTTTAATTTGATTTTACAATATTCTGTTATTGGAGAGAAATGTAATATATGTGTCACTTACACTTGTTATAATTGGCCCAATAATTGGCCCAATTTTGTTATTGGAGAGAAATGTAATATATGTGTCACTTGCACTTGTTATAAATGGCCCAATGCAACCTCCGTGGGAGTGGAGGGCACAGTTAGAAGTGACTGCCATTCATAAATTGACTTTTCTGTTGTAAATGTGTACACATCTTGATAACATTGTGGAAAGCATATATGCAATACTTCTCTGGTATTCCTTGTTTTGTACAAACCTTTATTTGTTTGGTGTTTTGCAGGTGGGGGACCCATCTATCATTCCATGGTCCAAAAAGAAAAGTGTGTTTCAAGTACTTTACATTTTAAAATGTGTAAGCATCCTGATATTTCTGTGGGAAACATATGTACATTACTTATGTGGTATTGCTTGGTTTGTACATACCTTTGTTTGTGTGTAAGGGGGGATGTGATCGGTTTCAAGCTGAACTTTTCCAATGTCATTGGGCCCCTCTAAAACATCTCCCACTCAACAAAGCAGTGGAACACTTCAACTCAACATTCTTAGCAATTCTTAATCAACACGCCCCAAGTCGAACCATTAGAACTAAAACTAAAACTGCTCCCTGGCTAACCACAAATACTAAGCATAAAATCACCCTCAGAAATAAATCTTGGCATAAATGGCGCTCCACCAAAAGTCAAATAGACCACCAAAGGTTTAGAGAGCTTAGAAACAGTACAAAAAAAGCCATTCTTACAGACAAAAGAACTATTACTTTCAACTTCAAAGAACTACCAAAAAGGAACCCAAAAAATTCTGGTCCAGCATCAATAGTCTGCTGACCCCTGGCCAAATAATTACACCCAACCCTCAGGATTCTGACCCTGATAATCCCACACTAACAGCCAATAACTTTAATTCCTTCTTCACCAATTCTATACAAATTCTAGCCAACCAACTATCTCCTGATACTTCTCAACTACCTCCAAATACCTTAATAAATACCATTCCTCCCCTTCAACTACAACCTGTATCTACCTCCTATATACAATCTCTTATCCAAAAACTTAAACTTACCACCCCTTCCACTGATAAGCTTCCTGCTGAATTCTTGCAACTAGCAGCAAAAGCCATTGCTTACCCTGTCTCCATCTTAATAAACAGATCAATAAAAGAAAGTAATTTCCCAGCAATCTGGAAAGTATCCCATATCATTCCCCTCCATAAAGGAGGCAAATCTTACGACTTCTCCAACTATCGTCCCATAGCACTTTTATCCCCCTTAGCTAAAATCATGGAAAAATGCATACATAAACAACTACTCAACCATCTCCTCAATAATAGCCTTCTGGCAGACACTCAGCATGGTTTCAGACCTGCTCACAGTACTACCACAGCTCTTCTCTCCTTCACCAACACAATAAACTTAAACCATAATAACAATAATATTACATCTTCTCTTTTCATAGACCTATCAAAATCCTTTGATATGGTAAATCATACACTTTTTCTGCACACACTAAAATCTCTTGCCCTGGAGCCCTCTTCCCTAACCTGGTTTTCTTCCTATCTTGAAAATCGTCAGCAAGCCGTACTCTGGAAAAGTTCTCTCTCTGCTCTCCTCCCTATCTCTTTAGGAGTTCCTCAAGGGTCTATCCTAGGCCCACTTTTATTTTCCATCTTTATTAATGACCTTCAATCATCTATACCTAATACTACCTGCATTCAATATGCAGATGATGCCACTATAATTTGCACTGCCTCTTCTCAAACAGAACTCCAGTTTCAAACACAATCAGCCTTCTCAACTGTTGAACAGTGGTTCTCCAATCGCTGTCTACTCCTTAACCCCAAAAAAACTAAATTATTACTCTTTTCACCTACCCGTAAATCTACTTTGATAAACTTCTGTATTACTGCAACTGATAACACCATAATTTCTCCTGACTCCTCAACTAAACTTCTTGGTGTTACTATTGATAATAATCTTAACTTTGATTGTCACATCAACAACACAATAAAAGCCCTTAATAAAAGATTGGATCCCTATACAGAATAAAGTCCTTCCTCACACCTGAAACTAAGATAACCCTAGCCCAAACACATCTTATTTCTACCCTTTTGTATGCATCTCCTATTTACACTAATCTATCTAAAAGCAACCTTAAGAAACTCACTACATCTTACCACAATATTGCCCGCTTTGCCACCACATCACAATTTAGAGCTCACCACTGTCTAAACCTACAACAACTACACTGGCTGGAACTCCCTAATAAACTTATTTTTCAACAACTCTTAATTGCACACAAAATTCTATACCAACCTTCTAAAACACCAGCTCTTTCCAAACTCTTGACTCCCTATATCAACCTGAAACAACTACGTTCCTCTGACAAATTACTTGGGCCAGATTCAGGAAGGCTTACACGGAGTTCAAGAGTAGTGTAAGCCTCCGTGTAAGCCTCCCGATTCAGGTACAGGCCAAACCTCCGTGTAAGAGACAGCTAACACATCTCTTACACGGACTGGGCGTGGAAATGCTCAATACCTCATTTGCAGCTCCAAGATATGCAAATGAGGTATTTGAGCGATCCACGAAGCAGAAACCAGTCCGTGTAACGGACGTGTTAGCTGCAGAAATGTACTCAGCTGACAACTGAGTACATTTCTGCAAAATCAAAAACGGAGCTATGTCAGCTCCAAATAAAGGGTGCATATGTGTCATTAAGCATGCCAATGGCCAAATATGTGGCCATTGGCATGAAAAAGTGTTGCAAAAATAAGTTATTTAACTTTTTTTTTTCACAGGATTATTGTGTTTAACTGCAGCGCACACCCGCACAAATGGGGTGCGCTACCTAAAACTGAAAACCGAAGCTTATAAGCCCACAATTGTGGGATTTATGTATTACATGGAATGTCAATGGAGGGACTTGCAGACTAAAAACAATATGGCCTCCGTTTAGTGGTTGTCAAGGGGGGGAAGCTCCGTGTAAGATATGTAACTAAGCATTACTAGGCAATCCTATGTAAATGAGGGTTACAATACTGAATCACACTGCCACATAGGTAATGAGCACTTTCTGAGTAGTGTAAGAGTTAGAGAAGGGGGAGGAACAGAGTAAGAGGTAGGTGACATCACGGAGGGGAAGGATAGAAAGAAATGTCCAAGATTGGAGGGCAATGTAAGGTAACAGATGACAGACAGACATCAGGGGGGGGAGGTGTGTCCCAACAGAACACTAGGAAAGTCAAGAAATTGAGGGTATACGCTATCCCTACACTCCATGTTTCTTGATATACGTGCATGCGCGCGTGTGCGCGCGTGTAAGGCAGGTTCAACATGTGGGAGCGTGTTGCAAATTGTTTACAATGGTTTGCGCGGGCGTGCACGTGTGTAAGGCAGTGTGCGCGCGTTTTAGCATGAATCAAATTAGCTAACACCGTGTAAGGATTTGTGCGCGCGTGTAACACTGTGTAGAGATGTGTGCGCACGTTTAAGTGACTGTGAGCGTGTTTTAGCTGGTGTGCACATTGCTCCCCCTCAGGAAACAGAGAGGAAACAGGAAACAACCAAAATACAGGGAAACTGCCAGGGAATACTGCTGGAGTTAATTGGTGGAAACAATTACAAGCAGGCAATTACACAGGCAGACTAGAAGCCCAGCCCAGCACTTAAAACACAACAAAGAGCAGTGAAGGCTGTTTCTCACAAGAGATACTGCCAGAAGCTAAGCTATTAGAATTGAAAACTGAAATAAAGCTGAACTCAGAGCAGAAATGCTAGGGGCTGCCATGGCTATTATAATCAGGCATAGGCGAATTGCTGAGGGTGGTGACAATGCAGATGCTGACAGACAACCCAGAGTGAGGAGAAGGAGAAGAGTATACAGGCCCAGGGTCACCTACCATGGGTTACATGAGCTGGAGATAGTAGAGCGCTATAGAGTGGACAGAGAGCTCCTGCAGCAGATTGTTGAGCTGTGCAGGCCACACCTCACACACAGAACCAACAGAGGGGAACCCATCCCAGTGGAAACCAAGGTATGTGTTGGCCTAAGAATACTAGCAACAGGTACCTTCCAGAGACCAACTGGTGATATGATGGGGATATCACAGGCATCAGCCTCCAGGGTACTGCACCAGTTCCTGGATGCCATGTCACCACATGTCAGTGATCATATATATGTCCCTAATGACCGTGAAGTTGTGGCCAGCAATATGCATCTCTTCCAGCAAATAGCGGGATACCCTGAGGTGCTGGGTGCAATAGACTGCACGCACATACGCATCAAAGCACCAGCCGGTGAGCGGGGTAGAGTCTACATTAACCGCAAGGGATACCCCTCCATCAACTGCCAGGTCGTGTGTGATGCCCAGGGCATAATAATGAATGTGTGTGCTGGCTGCCCTGGGAGCTACCATGATTCCCACATCTGGCATCTGACGCAGCTGTACCAATCATTTGCCAATGGGGACTTCCCACACGGACACCTAGTGGGGGATGCAGGTTATGCACTTGAGCTGTGGCTGATGACACCCATCAGAAATGCACACACACCTGAACAGGAACACCATAATGAGGCACACGCACAAACACGTAATATCATAGAGCGTGTGTTTGGGCTGCTCAAGTCACGGTTCCGGTGTCTGGACACATCTGGTGGAGCTTTGCAGTACACACCAACTACATGTACCCAAATGATCATGATATGTGCTATGCTACATAATATGATCCTCGGAAACAGCTGCAGCAGGACCAGCACAGGGCTGGGCCAAACATCCCCACCATTGCCAAGGCCACCACAGGCAGGGGTGACTCGGAGGAGGAACAACCTGACCTTGTCCCAGTAGGCAGAAGGAGGCGTGCCCAGTATGCCCTGGCCTTGGCAAAGAGGCAACGATAGCACATACAGCTTGGTCAGTAGGAACACTGGGACTGATACCGCTCTGACTCACTCATACAGTAACAGGGATGCCTAACATGACACAACCTGCTTCCAAATGTACAGGGAGTGTAGTATGTGTATCCGACAGAGGTGGCCCTGCAGCACCACCTGAGGCATGAATGCCATGTGTTAAGTAATGTAATATCATGTACAATATGCACACCTGAGGACCCCAACTAACATCCATATCCACGCATATGACCCTGTGGAAACAGCTGCACGTCATACAGTGATGTACATGTGCAAAAACATGGAACAAGATACAAAATGAGGGTGTCTAGCAATAAATAGCATGGATAACCACACACCCATGTTTGTACCACAACAAGAAGCAACATGGAATAGTCATGGTCAAAAAACAAAGGCTAAAACCGACTACTACTATATAGCCTGCTGCAGACCACTGTCCTAATAGCAGGAACTGCCCCAGGCCTATGTCCATAGGTTCATACTAGGCTATCTTCCCTAGGGCATTAATAAGCCTAGGCCAGAGTTTTGTGGCGTCTGCCACCCCTGCAAGTTGATGGATATGCCCATTATTTTGCTGTGCCTCTGTCAAGCAGTGATACTGAGGTTATCCCTGGGGTATACCTGCAATCTCCCATCCATTGGTCAAGATCTCACTTGAACAAAGCCAGTGAGGTGCTCAGCCCCACATGTACCAGGATGTTGTTCCACAGCATATGGACTCTCTGGGTGATGAATCTGTCCCTCCAGCACATCCTATTAATATCTGTGTTGAGGTTTAGGTCTCCTGCCCTTGTAGTTCTGATGGATGTAGAGGTCTTGAGGTGAAGCATGTTCATAAAGTCTGGGTTGGACATAGCCTTGTATGTCAGGCACAGATCACCTCTGAGCAGTCAGTAAGTGACTGAATACAGCTGGAATTCCTTCAGTCGGGCAGCATAAGAAATATGTTTGAGACCCTTTCACCTCCTGTCGAGGAATTTGTGGGCCCATCCAATCTGAATGGGGCAGTGTATGCAATCATTGGTGTGATGAGTACAGGGAAACGATGACCTCCCTTGATCTAGATGTGAATCACTGCATGATGAGGTGGCCAATGTAGAAGGCCTTCCAAACTACCCTGGCAATGTGAGTGTCAAGCAAAAGGTCACTGTCAACCTGGGTGCCCAGGTCCCTGATAACCTACGTTGTGCTTAGAGGATTGCCACCTAGATGGGAAGTAGTGGGAACCTTGTTCTTCCTGAAGGGTATGGCTATGCATTGTTTAGTGTTTAATGTAAGGCCATGGCCGTGGCACCAGTTATCTGTGTCTATGAGACCCTTCTGAAGGATGTCTGTGTCAGATGGGTTTCCAGCTATGCTTCCCAGTTTGCAGTCATCTTCAAACTTTGTCAGCCATAATCCTCCTGTGTTTGCTCGTACTTCTGAAAAGTAGATACTGAACAAATGTGGGCCCAGGACTGAGCCCTGTGGGACACCACTTGTGACAGCTCTGGAGTGTGAACTGGCACCAGCAACTTTGACCCTGTGTGTTCCGTCACTTAGCCAATTTTCAACCCATGCTGTGATGTATGGGTTCACAATTAAGCTGGTGATGTTTTCAATGATACCTGAGTGGGGTATTGTGTCGAAAGCCTTTGCCAGGTCAAGGTAGGCTGTGTGGACTGCCTTGCCCACGTCAATGGCCTGGGTGAGTGTTTTGAAAAAGTCAACCAAGTTTAAAAGGCATGATCTGCCCTTGACAAAGCCAAACTGGATTGGATCCAATGTCTGCAAGTCCCCTATGTCTTCATTTAGAATTCCCATTATGATCCTCTCCATAGCTTAGCAGAACAGGCTTGTCAAGCTGATGGGATGGTAGTTTCTGGGGTTGGTGGAGGCACCTCCTTTGTGAAGTGGGTCCACCATTGCTGTATGCCACTCCTTGGGAACATATCCTGAGGTGAGGCTAAGATTAAACAGCTGCCTTAACTGTGGGTGTAATTACTCATTGAGTTCATGGAGCACACAACTGGGGACGCCATCTGGTCCCATGGATAAAGTGTTTTCTGCCTTGGATTGAGCAGTTCCCACCCCAGCAGTGGAGATGTTTGGGGGGCTACAATCCTCTGGTGTACATACTCCCCAGTTGTGGCGTGGGGGGGAGAAATCTGCACTGAACCTGTCAGTCAGTATGTTGCCAATGTCTGTAGGTGCAGTGATATCAACATTATTCTGAACTAAGTCTGAGCATATCTGGGAGTTTCCTCCCAGGTTTCAAACATAGGTAAAAAAGGCCTCATGATTGTCCCTGGAGTCTTGAGTGGGTTTACTCTCAAAACATGCCTCAGATGATTGTATGGGGGAACCCAGTGTTTTACTCACAATGAGCAGGGGTGCCTTCCCCCCTACGGATTACGCTCTATCTTGTAGTAGCTCCTTCCTTGTGTTGTACAGCTTGTTTATGGCTAGGGTCCACCAGACTGGATGCTTGCCTGTGGTACAAAGAGTCATTATTATTTGGGATTGCCTGAACCATGCAGTCCTGGAGGTGCTGGTAGAAGGCATTTCTAAGTGATACAGTGGCTTGGGTAATGGTGTCTGCTGGCCTGGGGGCCTTGAAAGAGACCACACCAGTCCTCAGAAATGTGAAGTCGGCATTTGAGAAGGTCTTCACCGTTTCATTTCCCATCTGGGGTGTGGGTGGGATGTGGACTCCCACTGAGAATAGTCCATGATCTGATCTCACTAATGATGGGTATATGTCTGGTGTTGAACAGTGTGACCCCATGTTCGTGATGATGTGTTCTAGTATGTTGCCTCCACTTGAGGGGATTGGGACCAGTTGTTCCATGGCATTTCAGTGTATGAACTCTTGGAACCTTTGTGTTAGAGTGTTGTGGCATGATTAGTGATCCCAGTCTATATGTGGATAGTTGGAATCACCCAGTAGGATGGTGTTTTGAGATACATTTATCCCCTTCAGTGTTTGCAGGATAGCTGTGTGAGGTACCTGAGTTTGAGCGGGTGGCATGTAACATGCTACAAACTGCAGAGCAGTCTTGCCTACGGTCACTGGCACCTGGACGGTCTCTGATGCATCGTGTGTTGCCACCAACCATGAGGTGAGGGTGTCCTTGATGAATATGGACACCCACCATCCTTCTTGGTGTTGTCGGGATGCTGGTGCCAGAATGCATGATATGAGGTAACACCCGATAGTGCCGGGTGCTGTCAGAAGCTGTGAACCAGGTTTCAGGCACAGCACAGACATCAATGTGCTACATACTGAGAAGGGCATAGAGTGTGTGCAGCTTGAGGTTGAGACCTTGGGCATTGAGCAGCATTACCCTTAGTGTCTTTCCTTTACTGTGTTCTAGGGTGGTAGGTGTAGAATCTGAGTCTTGCATAAAAAGGCACAATGGGGTGGCAAGAGCATCATCTGAAATCCGGAAGCCCAGGGTGACAGGTGCAAGCCGTCCCTTGCAAATCACCGTGGCCTGTCCAGCATGTCATCCCAGGCAGACAGACATTGGACCCCTTAGAATGACACCATAGTCTAAGCAAAATACTACAGCTGATCATCTTGTCTCTGTTTATGTGGCATCATACTTGGTGAAGGTAGGATACTGCCGAAGGTCAGGGTCATACCTGCCTGGCCTACATAATCAGAGGGATCCTCTATGTCTCTTTCCATGTAGTCCAGGAGGTACATCTCAGGTCGTTCACACCAGCATGGATTATGACTGGGTCAGACCTGTACTTGCAGTTTAGTGACCTGAGTGCTTGCATTATGTGGTGGATTCCAGTGCCCGATAGGCAGCTTACTGTGACCTCCTCTGTACCTGATCTGGTGAGTGGGACATCAGTGTGTCTGACTATGGAGTCACCTATGACAAGTGTGTCCGGCATTGTGTTTGGCCTTAAGGGCTGTGACTGTTTGGCACACCAACTCTGTGGTCAATGTGTTGCATGTGCTGTGCCCTGTGGAGGCAGTTGTGTGAGTGTCTGCTGTGGTGGCCACCGCCATTCTGGTAGACTTCTGATCAGAGCCTCCGAGAGTGTCTCTGTGTGTCTATGTGTATGATCTTAAGTTGTGACAGTGCCATGTGAGACTGGATTAAAGATGTGTGTGTGGTTACCTTCACCTCTCTCTGGTCTTGCTAGTCCTATGTTGAGAGAGCTCAGCCTCCACTTTGGCTATATAGTTGCATCTCTCACATGTATGTGTGTTTTATGGCAGAAGGAGAGGGTTGTCAGTGTACATGAGGCAACTGTAACAGTGCCTCAATATTCCCAGGTTCACCAGCTGAGCAGGAGAGGACACTAGCAACTGATCCCTAGACATGCTAGAAGGAATAGACAAAACAATGTTGGAATACAGGGAGATATCAAGCCCCCCAAGCCACATCATACTGTTTGATTGACAATAGCTACACATACACCGGTGTTTCATAGTGTCATAGTGTACTACTGGGCTATCTGCCCTAGTGCATGTATAAGCCTAGCCATAGTGATGTGGCTATTGCCACCCCTTATAGTGGTAATAAGTGTACAGAATAGATTCTGAATATTGTGCCTCTGACTTAGTAGTGACACATTATGACCCCCTTACGTAATTGAATAACATGACTGTCTCTGTCTAGTCTGTGCCTCTGTCTCATATGCAGTTGTCCAGATGTCTCCTGAAGAGAGTCAGTGAGGGACTCTGTCAAACATGAACTGGGATACTCTGCTAGAGTGTGAGATGCCTCTGAGTTATGACTCTGTCCCTCCAGCATGTCCTATACATGTATGTGCTGAGGTTCAAATACTCAGCTCTCATGGCTCTGGTGGATTTGGATTGCTTGCAGTGGAGTATGTCCACCAAATCCTGATTGGACATGGTCTTGTATGTCAGGTATAGGTCACCTGTAAGTATGCGGTATGACACTGAACAAAGCTGGACTTCCTCTATTCTGGAAGCATATGACATGTGTTGAAGAACCCTGATCTTCATGGTAGGTACTTTTCGGGTGCAAAGGTGCAAAAGGCAGGATCTGCCCTGTACAAAGCTGAACTAGGTGGGAACAAGGGTCCGTAGGTCAGTAATGTGTCTGTGTAAGAGCTCCATGACTCCTCCCATATCTTTGCAGACAAGGCTGGTTAAGCCTGTGTGGTGGTAGTTGCCATGGTCTGTGGAGGCATCCCCCTTATGGAGTGGGACCACTGTTGCCGTATGCCAGTGTTCAGGTACATATCCTGTAGCAAGACTAAGGTTAAATAGCAGTTGTATATATGGGTCCAGCCCCTTCTGGAGTTCACATAGCATGCAACTGGAGATACCAGCAGGTCCCATGGATGCTGTGTACTTGTCTTTGCTGAGTGTGGCTCTCACATGGACATCCAAGATGACAGTGAGGTTACATACAGCAGTGATAACTATCTTGTTTTGGGGGTGAGGGAGGCAGTAAATCGCACTGGAGCTGTGGCCCGGAATGTTGCCAATATCTGTCAGGTCACTGGAATATATGTTGTTGTGTACCAACTCTGAGCATATCCGAGGGTTCACAACCAGGTGTCTGACATAACTGAAGAAAGCAGTGTGGTTACCTTCATTGTCTTTGGTGATTTATGTCCCCAAGTTGACCTTGCATGTCTTTATGAGATAATGTAGCTTTCTACTAGTGCTGATCACAGCTGTCTTCCCTTTTGGAGATGTAGCTCTGTCTTGCATTAGTAACCCTCATCTGTCATACAGTTTGTTTATGGCTGGGGTCCACCAGACAGGACACTTTCCCTTTGTGGAGAGGGTCCTGTTTTCAGTTGTGATTGTATGGTCCATGCTGTCTGACATCTAGCTAAGGGAGGTCATTCTGGTTCTGCAGTTATCTTTCATCAGCATTAGAAATGACCACAACAGCCCCTGTGGGGTGTACCTCATGCACACACATCCAGCACCTGTAAAGTCCACAACAGTACCTCACCAGGAGTATGACAGAGCTGGAACACATGTAATGTGTAGTCTGATTAAACAGAGTGCAGCTCCACACACTGCCATGCTGTCCACCCAGATGCAAGCTGTGCCTGATGTAGAAAGCCATGTCCAAGCTGGAATCAATGCACATGCTGCACCTTGTACAATCTGAATGGCAGGGAGCTATGCACATGAGGGACCTGAACCCCAGCACTGACATATATAGGACAGGCTGTACTGCATTATCCAAAACACAGAAGCCACCCCACACATGAGTAAACTACCAGTACAGGTTGTCCATAGAGACACTGGTTGAGTCCCTCAACAGGAATCCTAATGAGTGGATGGGAGATGGGAGGTTTACCCTGGGTATCAATGTTATGTCACAGGTAGACAGAGGCACAGTATACTAAACAAGACATATGACATGTCGAACTACGCTTACAATGTGTTGATGGACAAACACATTCTCCGACTAGCATTAGGTCAAGATACCTCTTGAACACAGCCAGCAAGGTGCTCTGCCTCAAATGGACCAGGATTGTATTCCACAGCATAGGAGTCTCCGGTGATAACTCCATCCCTCCAACATGTCCAACATACATCCCTGCTAAGGTGTAAGTCACCTGCACTAGTGGTTCAGGTGGATCTTCTGAGTCTGAGGTGGAGCATGCCCATTAATCTCTGTTTGGACATGGCCTCGCATGTCAGGCACATGTCACCTCTAAGCAGACGGTATGTGAGTGAATAGAGTGTGAGTGTCGTCAATCTGGCAGCATATGACAGCTGTTGGGGTTCCTTGATCCTTTAGGTGGGGGACAGTCAGGGTGTCTCCAATTGCTGCAGATGTTGTGTGAGATACAGCCAGAATGGGGCATTCGACTCGATCACCGGTCTGATAAGTGAAGAGTACAGGGGAACAATGACCCACTAGATCTGGATGTGAATCCCAGCCTGATCAGGTGGGCAATGTAGAAGGTCTTCCTAGCCACTTTAGCAATGTGAGTCTCAGAAGAATGGCGACTGTTAACCTGGGTCCCCAGGTCCATGATAACCTCCTCTGTGCTTAGAGGATTGCCACCTATATGGTAGCTTGGGGTCACCTTGCTTTTCCTGAAGGGTATGTCTACACATGTTGTGCACTCTGACTTCAGGCCATGGCCCTGGCACCAGCTATCGGTTACTGTGAGTCCCTTCTGAAGGATATCTGTGTGTGATGCACTGTCCACTATGGTGCCCAGTGTGCAGTCATCTGCTAACATTGTCATCCAAAGTCCTCCCATGTTGGCCTGTACTTCTGGGAAGTACATGACAAACAATGGGGGCCAAGGACTGAGCCCTGTGTGACACCACCTGTGACCAGCCTGGAGTCTAACATAGTGCCAGCAACTCTAACCCTGTGGGTCCCGTCCTTAAGCCAGTTTGCAACCCATCTTGTGACATATGGGTTTACATTTCAGTTGTTAGGGTTTTCCACAATACCTGAGTGGGGTATTGTGTTGAAAGTGTTTGCAAGGCCAAGGTAGGCTGTATGGACTGCCTTTCCCCAACAATGGCCTAAGTGACCAATTTGAAGATGTCAACCCAGTACAAATGGCATGATCTGCCCCTGACCAAGCCAAAATGGGATGGGTACAATGTCTGCATGTCCCCTATATCTTTGTTTATGAGCTCAATTATGATCCTCTCCATAGATTTGCAGACTACACTTGTTAAGCTTATGGGGCAGCAATTAACAGGGTCTGTAGAGGCACTGCCTTTGTGCAGATGTGCACAACTGGACCCTTACCAGGCTGTTGTGCACACTATGGAAATGTAAAGCAGTGATAGGACTAAAGGCCAGGATACTGACCACCACAGTGAAAGTACTGAAACACTACACTAGACAGTGCTACAGTGTTAGGTCAGTATGAACGGATGTTGACAATTGTGTGCAAAGTATCCCATGCAAATCCTGCAGGCACAGTATACTCCCTGTTTTGTTCACACAAAAAGCATTCGGACAGTAACTACACAACATGGCACAGAACACACAACCATAAACTTCAGGTATTTGTTGAAGGTCACACTCATCCACAAATGTGATGGGCTGCAGAGTTCAACATATGTAAAGCCCATACTGGGCATGCTCACACACTTAGATAAATGAGACATCTTTCACACAACATGCCACAGGAAGGCTGAACTGGGCATGCTCACACACTTGGTCCAAATGTTACCCCTAGCAAATGTGAAAACACACCAGAGGATGCTCATCCCCCTTTCTAGACACTGATCATGTAAGCACCCTATAAGTATATTGGAGAAAAGGATTTTCTCAGTAATCTGAATAGCGCGCCGCGCTAATGCGTCCGTCTCTAGTGTCATAACATAGTTAGGTAGGGGTTTGAATCCAGCAGGTGGCAAGTGTGTGTGAAGGGGTGTAAGTGTGTATGAAAAAAACATCCGTTTTGGCAACTGGGAAAACACACCACAGGATGATCATTCCACTTTCTAGACTCTGATGATGTCAGCACCCTATAAGTATATTGGAGAAAATGATTCTCTCAGTAATCCGAATAGCGCACCGTGCTAATGCGTCCGTCCCTAGTGTCATAACATAGTTAGGTAGGGGTTTGAATCCAGCAGGTGGCAAGTGTAAGTGTGTATGAAAGAAACATCCCTTTTGGCAACTGGGAAAACACACCACAGGATGATCATTCCACTTTCTAAACTCTGATGATGTCAGCACCCTATAAGTATATCAGGGGAAAGGAAATTCCCCAGTAATGCAAATAGCGCACTGTGCTAATGCGTCCGTCTCTAGTGTCATAACATAGTTAGGTAGGGGTTTGAATCCAACAGGTGGCAAGTGTGTGTGAAGGGGGGTAAGTGTGTGTATAAAAAAAGCATCCCTTTTGGCAACTGGGAAAACACACCACAGGATGATCATTCCACTTTCTAAACTCTGATGATGTCAGCACCCTATAAGTATATCAGGGGAAAGAAAATTCCCCAGTAATGCGAATAACGCACTGCGCTAATGCGTCCGTCTTTAGTGTCATAACATAGTTAGGTAGGGGTTTGAATCCAGCAGGTGGCAAGTGTGTGTGAAGGGGTGTAAGTATGTATGAAAAAAACATCCCTTTTGGCAACTGGGAAAACACACCACAGGATGATCATTCCACTTTCTAGACTCTGATGATGTCAGCACCCTATAAGTATATTGGAGAAAATGATTCTCTCAGTAATCCGAATAGCGCACCGTGCTAATGCGTCCGTCCCTAGTGTCATAACATAGTTAGGTAGGGGTTTGAATCCAGCAGGTGGCAAGTGTGTGTGAAGGGGGTAAGTGTGTATGAAAGAAACATCCCTTTTGGCAACTGGGAAAACACACCACAGGATGATCATTCCACTTTCTAAACTCTGATGATGTCAGCACCCTATAAGTATATCAGGGGAAAGGAAATTCCCCAGTAATGCAAATAGCGCACTGTGCTAATGCGTCCGTCTCTAGTGTCATAACATAGTTAGGTAGGGGTTTGAATCCAACAGGTGGCAAGTGTGTGTGAAGGGGGGTAAGTGTGTGTATAAAAGAAGCATCCCTTTTGGCAACTGGGAAAACACACCACAGGATGATCATTCCACTTTCTAAACTCTGATGATGTCAGCACCCTATAAGTATATCAGGGGAAAGAAAATTCCCCAGTAATGCGAATAGCGCACTGCGCTAATGCGTCCGTCTCTAGTGTCATAACATAGTTAGATAGGGGTTTGAATCCAACAGGTGGCAAGTGTGTGTGAAGAGGGGTAAGCGTGTATGAAAAAAACATCCCTTTTGGCAACTGGGAAAACACACCACAGGATGATCATTCCACTTTCTAAACTCTGATGATGTCAGCACCCTATAAGTATATCAGGGGAAAGGAAATTCCCCAGTAATGCGAATAGTGCACTGTGCTAATGTGTCCATCTCTAGTGTCATAACATAGTTAGGTAGGGGTTTGAATCCAACAGGTGGCAAGTGTGTGTGAAGGGGGGTAAGTGTGTATGAAAGAAACATCCCTTTTGGCAACTGGGAAAACACACCACAGGATGATCATTCCACTTTCTAAACTCTGATGATGTCAGCACCCTATAAGTATATCAGGGGAAAGGAAATTCCCCAGTAATGCGAATAGCGCACTGCGCTAATGCATCCGTTTCTAGTGTCATAACATAGTTAGGTAGGGGTTTGAATCCAACAGGTGGCAAGAGTGTGTGTGTAAAAGAAACATCCCTTTTGGCAACTGGGAAAACACACCACAGGATGATCATTCCACTTTCTAAACTCTGATGATGTCAGCACCCTATAAGTATATCAGGGGAAAAGAAATTCCCCAGTAAAACGAATAGCGCGCTGTGCTAATGCGTCCGTCTGTAGTGTCATACCATAATTAGGCAGGGGTTTGAATCCAGCAGGTGGCAAGTGTGTGTGAAGGGGGGCAAGTGTGTATGAAAGAAACATCCCTTTTGGCAACTGGGAAAACACACCACAACTTTCTAGACTCTGATGATGTCAGCACCCTATAAGTATATCAGGGGAAAAGAAATCCCCCAGTAATGCGAATAGCTCGCTGTGCTAATCCATCTGTCTGTAGTGTCTTAACATAGCTAGGTAGGAGTTTGAATCCTGCAAAGGGAATGTATGTGTGTTAGTATGAGTGTGGTTTATGTGTGTGCACTATGCTGGGAGGGTTAACTGCCTTTTGCCAACTGGGAGAACACACTACAGGGTGCACATCCCTCCTCCTACACACAGATGATGTCAGCACCCTCTAAGTACAGCATTAGTAAGGATTTCTCCAACTACTGCAAATAGCACACTCTGCTAATGTGTCTATTTCTACTGTCATTGCACAGTTAGGTATGGGTTTGAATCTTGCAAATGGAAAGTATGTGTTTTACTGTTGGTGGGGTTAGTGTGTGTGCACAATGATGGGGTGGGATGTGGCTTTTGCCACATGGGGCTATGCACTGCAGGGTGGTCATTACAAGCAGTGATGTTGATAGCACCCTATACAAACAAAACTACAAAACAGAAGGTGGTGGTACTGATAACACATGTAAGGTAACACTTCTTCAAGTAATGTCCACAAAACGGAGTAGGATAATCAAACAATTCTTTTATTCTATACAGACAACATGACAACAGACAAGTAACTGCCAGTACTCAGTATAGTGTTACATGCTACTGTAACACGCACATGTACCCGAATATACCTAGATAGTGTTCTGAAGCCTGAATGTGGCAAGTGTGTGGATGTGGGATGTGTCTGTGTGTGCATTTCCGTATGGGAAACATGTTTGCTGTGGCAATCAGAGTACTACAGTACCTGATGCACATTACATCTTCCAACTGATGAGGTTGCCTGAACCCTGTGAGTACAGGTAGAGAAGGGGATGCCAGTAGTAAACAACATAGTGCACTTCTGAAATGTGTACCTGTCATGTATCAACAGCTACTCATGTAGGGTGATAAATAATGGGAATGGCAGGTGAGTGTGTGCATCTGTGTGGGTAGCAGGGTGTGTATAGATGCATGTGTGACAGAACAGATACATGTAGCTGAATCTACATAGCACAATATGCGCATTGCCATAGTCAATGTTAGCATGTGATGGTGTGCAGCTGGTACACTTTGTTAAGTAGTATGGGTGCAGATAACAATTGAGGACATTCATACAGTTACTGCAGCAGGACTGCTGGGATATACACACATTTATACTGCAACAGTCAACAGTTACCAACATGTCACTACTTATACACATCTATGTAGTCACCCTGTGCATCAGCAATGTGTTTACCTTTACCTGCACCGATGTTGTAGTATGCAGGAGGTGGCACAGTGTCATGATATACACAGGGTGTGGGTTAGGTATGCCCAAGCCGGCCACTGGTAACACCAATTGACATGTGTGTGTATGTGTGTTTGTGAGGGGCAGCAGTACAGGGTGGACCATTGTTGGTGCAGTGTGTGTGTGTATGTGTTTGCCCTAGGTGTTAGGTTTCCAGGTTTCTGCATGTGTGTAAGCACGCACACAGTCCCACATAATGGCTGCCATGTACAGGGTTTTGTGGACAGCCACAGACTGCACCTGTCAGGTCATCCAGATCAGTGTCTGTGGGCACGGACACGGTACCTGTGCCTGGCAGGGGTGCTACGGGCCGTATCCGGTACTAACCCAGACTGGGTACTGTCATCGGAAGCAGGGGTGTGTTGACTGGACACAGTTCCCTGTTGGGACTGTCCAGAGCCACGTGCACATGGTCTCCTGGGGTGTCTGGATGACAGCACAGACCCAGCATTGCTGGGGCTGGTGCTGGCACTTGAGGCGCGCGAGTGGGCCTGTTGTCGTCCGCGGCCACTGCCAGCTGGTGCTCTTGTGGCATACGGCCACGTCGACGTCGCAAACACACACCATCGCCCTGGCCCATGGACATCTGGTTGTGGAGCAGCTGTTCTATGCCCCCACAACGTCTGTCAACGACATCTGTGAAGTTACGGATAGCATTCGCAACATCATGCATGCCGTCTGTCATGGCTATGCGACATGCTCTCAGCTCCCTCAGACCCTGTCTGGTGTACCTTTCCATACATGCCTGTGCCTGCATGACAGTTCTAAACATAGTGGAGGTTGACATACCTCCTTGGGCACGTCGGCCAGAGGCAGTACGGCCATGGATGCCCCCACGAGAATCCATGGGCGACTGTCTGCGTGGTACCATTGGAGGCCTCTGCACATGGCTGCCTTGTGAGGATGCATGTACCACAGGTACCACATTACCCTGATCTATGCACACTGCTGACTGTCCATCACCTAGGGACAATGGTGACAAAGGATGTAACGGCAGGATGACTGTGCGCATTGACGGGGTTGAAAGCTGTGTACTGTCAATTGGCTGACCAATGGCGGACCCAGACACACCTTCCTGCACCATTACAGACATTTCATCATCATCAGTACCTGGGGCACAAGATTCAGGTTCCCTGCTGCAGGTCACCAGAGCAGCACCAGAACCTACGGAGGAAAACATGGAACACAGATTACAGTCTCAATACATATTTCAAAGAGATGCACTTCAATACTAATGCACACATTCAGAAATGGACACATGCACTCATGGACACTAACACACATGCACACTTGGGCACAGGCACACTTGCACACATGCACACCCCACAGTAAACACACACATCAGTACCGTGTTACACTACTCAATTTACTACCTGTCAATTACAGTTATTGTGAACACAGTCACCAGCTTGTCTACTACAGAGTTACACTACTCTTCCTAGTTTTATAAATTGTTTTACAGATAATTTTAAAAGACTCACCAGCATGTATGGCCTGCCTCATTGCTACATGGGAGGGACCTGGAAGTGTGAAGAGAGTAATGTCAGTGGGCACATGTGTGCCATTCATTTTGCACATGATACAGTACAGTAGTACACTAGTTCCCTTATACACATCAGCTGCACATCATGTCTGTATATATATCATGATGACAGATACATACCACATGCACACCTTATGCGTGCATGAAGTAACAGCGTACAGAACAGTCATATGTACATACCAGGAGTTAACTCTAATCTCACCCTTACCTCTCTTCAAACGTCAACTCAAACTGTACTTCCAAACCCACTGGCTTTGTTCTTCTTGGAGTCCAGGCTAACGTCCCTCTCCCTACCCTCTCTTCACCTTTAACCCCTCATTGTGCATAGAAAATAGCTTCTACCCTGTTTCTTTCACCTTGATGTCCTTCTATGCTCTGACCTACTTCTCCCATCCCTCCCACCTCCTCTTGACTGTCTTCCTTCTTTTCCTCACTTCCCTTCTTGACTCCTGCCTCTTCCATATCATTGTATCTGTCATACTCCTTCTACTTCTCTACCCTTCTGAGCCCTAACTATTATGTATATGGCTTTTGTCTTATTGCATAACCATTATGCTTTAGGTAGGATTGCTTTGAAACCAACGGTACATTGTGTATGACTCTAAACTGTTTGACTTCCTTACATGTATGTTGATTTAATTAACAGGCTGGTGTACAATTCTATTATGTTGGCTGTCTGTAATGACAACTTGTCTGTCTGCCTTTATTACGTTATGTGTGGAGCTTTTCTCCACAGGCCTCTACTGAAAATGAACTTATATCCAGCTAGACTATCTGGGTCAACAAATGTAAAAGTAATAACAATAAATGAATATGGCATCTTACCTGCACGCGCGCTGTCTTGCTGCTGTGTGGATCCAACCTCCATCAGGATGCATGATGGTTGCTGTTGTTCTGGGGCTGGATCCACAACACTTAGCAGTAGCCCCTCCTGTCTGGTGAGGGGGATGTGTGGCCACCCCCACCTGTGGCAGCCTGTTGCCTGCGGATATCTGCAGCACGCTGGCGGACATTTCTTATCAAATCACTGCAGTGATGTCTCACCTGCTCATATGTCCTATCATGCATGCCAACATCATTTATCCTGCTAACAAGGTTTTGCCACAGTGCAGACCTCTCCTGCTGATTCTGGGTGGTGCGTGAGGACAGGATGGCATAGTCACGCACCAGGCTCTGGTGGATCACGTCATCCTCTGCAGCAGAGTAGGCAGGATTCCGTTTAGGTGCCATGTCTATCTGGAAAGGTACACAAACAGGTTATCAGCATAGTATCTCAACAATACATGGTACACATTCTATACAGGTAGTGTTAACTTCTACTTATTACTGATTGGTTAAAACCTGATTACAGTGTAGATATCATTCTATGTCATTTGTACTAAGTACTTGGCCTTCAGACCAGTTGTTTTACATTAGGGAGGTTGGTGGCAAGCACTGTGGTGGCAGGACACATATCTTTCATCCATTGAAGTTGGGAACTGCTGATTGTGGGCCCAGTGTACAAGTGTATTACTTCTGGTATGGGCAGTTGGCCTTCAGGCCAGTTATTTAACATTAACGAGGTTTGTGGTCTGCACCCATGTGTGACAATAGGCTGTACTCTGCCATTCATAGCTGGGGACATCTGGTTTCAGGTTTATAGTGCCTGCATATCTGAGCTGTATCTTACTGACATTGCTACACCTTGTTTGTTGTAGCAAACACTACATCCAGGCCTCCTGCATCTACCTTTGTTTATATGCTTGTTATCTGTTAGCTTGTTATTTCACTGGTATGCTACATCCACATAGTACACATCTTTGCAACACATCTGTGACTCACTACTGTTATCTGCATTGCTTACTGTACGTACTTCCATGTTACACATGACAGCAAGTGACTGCTTGTCATTGTTGCATTTACTTCATTGTGACACATTGCACTTAGGTTACCTGGCATTTGCTCACTGACGCTTTTATATCAGTCAGCAGTTGTAGGTAATGTCAGTACACCCTCACTCCCCACTGGACCTTGTTTTCAATCATTAGTGATTACAGAGTTCACAATAGTATTCTAGCATGTCCAGAGGTCAGTTGTCAGTTCCCTCCTCAGTCCAGCTGGGGAGTGTGGTACTCCAGAGACAATGTTAGAACAGATGCATGTACACAGACAACCCCCTCCTCCTAACAACAAATTCAAACTCATGTGAGTGATGCAACCATATACCAGACTGGAGGCTAGGCTCTGTCTAGTCAATACCGCCATAACCAGTCACGTGGCAAAGGGGATCACTCACTACACTTCCAGTCTCATGTAGACCTACCACAACAGCGGACCTAACACATGATCACACATGATCATACTTGTAGGCTCAGACCACAGCTCTGCCTATGCAGCAGAGACCTCCTAAGCAGACATCCAGGCAACCACTACCACATAAACGAACATGTGCAACACATATCACACAAAGCCAATGTGCTGAACACTCACAGCCATTAACAGTTAACAACACACCTCATACACCTGTACTAGGTGCCTCTATCATCAGGCACACTCACATCACGTTCACCAGGCTTAACGAGGTGAGGGTCACGGTGTGCAGCCTGTCAGGCACTATGAACTGCCACATAACACAAACAGTCAGGTAACCCCAAGGCAGGTACAGGTATGACTCAGTCAATGTCCATGCTGCTGTGAATGGCCTGACACATTCCTCCCTGGACTACATGACATGAGACATTACAGAGCTCTCTGAGCATGTAGCCTGAGACAGTTTGACCCTGACCTTGAGTAGCATCCTACCCTCACCTAGAACAATGCCACAATATCAAGGCACGATGATCCCTTCCAACAATTGACTGACATACTGGTGTCATTCACAGGTGTGCCAATGCCTGCCATCTTGGGGTGGTATGCTTTGCTAGGGACAGCTTGCACCTGTCACCCCTGTCCTATTGACATTTGGCGGAGCCTCCTGCTACACCCATAGTGCCTGTATTAGGCAAGGCTCATAAGGCAAACCCACATCCATTTGTATCACAAAGGATGAGGAAGTAAGAGTGATGCTACTCAACACTGGACGTCTAGACCCAAGGATGCACGCACCCAAAACCCTACCTAGCATTCTGGACATCGATATCTGTGCAGTAACATGAACCTGTTTCAGGTTTCACAGGAGCACACCAGTACTACCACGTTATAGCTGTTACCATTCTTGTCGGCCACAACACTTGAACAAGGGAGGGGGAGTATCAGTATTCAATGCAGATTCCCACGCCTACATTGGTGGCACAGTACAACATAGGTGTTAGGCCATTGAGTACAGAAGACGTAGTTGGGGACCTGGGGAAGAAACATGGTAGTGGTCTGTCATTTGTCTACCACATGGCCAACGTGGATTGGCAGACATGTTATATAGCCCAGCTAATCATGACTGATTCACATGTATGGCAGGGGAGGTCATTGTGCCTCTGTACTCATCCATCATCAGGCCTATAATTGCGTACAATGCACCTTTTGGGATGTACCTAACCAGACACCTACAGCAACTGGTACAGGACAACAGTACATCATCAAGGGGATGCAATGGCTCACACAGATGTCATATGCTGCCCAGGTAAAGTGAATCCAGTTGGACTCAGTGGCATACTGCCTGTTCAGAGGCAATCTGTGCATGCCATATACAGCCATGTCCTACCTAGCAGTAATGAACGTGATGCACCTCAGGCAATCAGAGTCCCATACAGCCACATGCTCAGGAGAGCTGGACCTCAGCACTGACATACATGGACATGCTGGAGGGGCATATTCCTAACCGAGAGGCTCCCTTCACTCTGTAATCAGCTCACACTACTGGTTAGGCAGAGTCCCTCATTGACTCTCTTCCATAGCAATCTGGATGAGTGGATGGAGATCATAGTTGTACCCCAGGTATCACTTCTATGTCGCTGTTAGACAGAGGCAAAGTATACTAAAGTCGGACAAGGGCATAGCAGCATAAGATGTGATTGGGTGGCAAAAGACAAACACATTCTACTAGGCTTACCAATGCCCTAGGGCAAATAGCCTAGTATGAACCTATGAACTGTTCATTCTCAACTGTTCGAGCTCATTACAGAGTGAAGGGAGCCTCTCAGTTAGGAATTTGCCCCTCCCGCATGTCCATGTATGTTCTATTCAGTCGCTTACCGCTTGCTCAGAGGTGACCTTTGCCCAACATACAAGGCCATGTCAAACCCAGATTTGATGAATATGCTTCACCTAAAAAACCTAGATCCATCAGAGCCACAAGGGTGGGAGACTTAAACCTCGACACGGCTATTAATAGGACATGCTGGAGGGATAGATTCATCACCCAAAGACTCCCTATGCTGTGGAACAAAATCACGGTATATGTGAGGCAGAGCACCTCGCTAGCCTTGTTCAAGAGAAATCTTGACCAATGGATGGGAGATCGCAGATATACCCCAGGGATTACCTCCGTGTCACTGCTCGACAGAGGCACAGCAAAATAATGGGTATGGTTCCCCATACTAAAGGGGTGGCGTAAGCCACAAAACAATGGGCTAGGCTTGTAAATGCCCTCGGGCAGATAGCCTAGTATGAACCTATGAACATGTGTGTACTGCTATAGTACATCTGCCATATGTTGCATGTGTGTGTGTTGTGGGGGATGCACAGGTAATGGCCAGATACTTCTGCACAGGTGACACGTCTGACACATTCTGGGTGTTCATCCATACATACTGGATGTGTGCTGCCATCCAACCCTGTGATGTGGACACACATTACTCAGCCTGGATATACATATCTGAACAACACCATAAGCACAGTACACTACCTTGCTATGTATGCATGTTATTACACAGTTATTCAGTAGTTATGACAGTGATGCTATCCATGCAGCCCCCTGGGCCAGTGGAAGCCGCAACACACACCGCCAGCACCTTTGCATATGCGTACCACAGACATCCCACATACTGCATGTACTGTGCACACAGTTATCTAACCCAGAACAACTGCACACCACTTATTAATCCTGTCCAGTGGACTACAGATACAGGCATATTGTATAACAATAGTAGGAGGCTACTGCAGCACAGGGCAGATTCACATGACAGGAAGGCATCTGTTGTCTGCAGTGTTAAGATGCTTCACATTCACCAAATGCACAGATATTGCCAACATTGTTGCAGACAGTTTAGGTGCAGGTACCCCCATTGTCCTACACACGTGTTATTAGTTATCCCAGATGACTGTAACCTCCCTATCCTCTCACATGTCCAGGTGAGAGCCACCGTCATCATTGCAGAACACATATCATCACTGTTATGAAATGGTATCCCTGGATGTGTGCTACATTCACCCCTGGAGGACATAGCACCACATGACAGACTGATATTAATCCCTGGCCATACTACAGGATATGTACCTGAACAGTGCCATACATACACAGTGGTCCCACACCAATGAGGAGGAACCTCTACTGACCCTGGGAACTACTGCATCATATGCACAACTGGCCTTGTGTTCTAAGCTATGGAAGTGTTAGTTATGGCCCACATGTACAACAATATTACATATGTTTATATTTCATGACTATGTACACACAACCTATCTCATGGACATACCTATAGATAGTGAACTATGATACATTTGGAGGTGTCACAGTATACACAGGATTAACCTGCTACTTTGCATTACCTGTGTTTGTGGCAGCTGTTGGGGTGTCACTGGTGCTGCTTGAAGTTTTGCTGCTGCTGCTGCTGCTGGTTTTGCTGCTGGCTGTCTTTATTTCTGTTTTGTTCTGTTTTGTTCTCTCTCTGTCTCTCTCTCTCTTTCTCTGTCGGTTTTGTGCAATGAATGTATTGCATGAGTGTAGTGTGGGTACTCATTGCTTTTGTAGGTATCTGCATAGGTCCATGTGATGGCCTCTGCACCAATTGTAAGGCAGCATTTGCTAATTGCATGCAGCTGGGTGTGTACTGATTGCATGTCTCACTGTGATTTCAGGATACTGCTATAAAAGGGTATGTGAGATAGGCGTTGCCCTTTCAGATTGTAGGGCGTGGACCATGCTGGTATGCTATTGACAGTGTTTTGTGAGTGTGAAGGTTAGTACATCTACCATGCTTCATGCTGTGTTGTAGATTCAGGTTGCTGCATTTATCTTGCCTGTTCCCTATAGTGAGTGTGTATGCATACTGACACCTACAACTATATGTCATATGTATTGCTATATAAATATATATATATATATATATCTGTGTACATATACATACTTTCATATATGTACATTAGTTGACATTATTGGGTACAAGCTAACAATTAGCAGGGCTGTTTCTGTTAACACTACACTAGTATGGGAACCCAGTAATTGGGACTATAAAAGTCTGCATGACATGCTTTGGGTAGTAGACATACTATATTGCCTTTATCTTCATTCATACTATTACGTGTTCCACTTATTTAGCACTATATTCCTGTATGAGAGTCATGGCTTTGTGGTAGGTCATACAGACTAGTGTTACAATGGTCTTGTGGTAGGGCCTACTAGTATGCTCATATTCTGCTTTTGAGTTGAGTATAGGGCCTATCAATTAAAGTGCTGGAGGCACCTTTAAGCAGTTAAAGGGCTTAGTAGGTCTCACAGGCTGTGTTGCAGATTCTGGTTGCTGCATATATCTTCACTATTTCCTGTAGTGAGTGTGTATGGCTACTGAGACCTACAACTATATTTCATATGTATTAATATATATTTATATATATGTATGTGTAGATATACATACCTTCACATATGTACATTACCTTACATTATTATGTACAAGCTAACAGGTAGCAGGGCTGTTTCTGTTCACACTGAACTAGTATTGGAATCCAGTAATTTGGCCATTAAAACTCTACCTGACATGCTTTGGATAGTACATCTCCTATATTGCCTTTATACTGATTCATACTATTACATGTTATATTTATTTTAGCACTGTGTTCTTGCCAAGCCGGCATGGCTTAGTGGTAGGTCATACAGACTACTGTTACCAAGGTCCTGAGTTTGAGACTGACAGTGGGAATTCTTTTTACTTTGCTAACTTTCAAACTGAGTACAGGACTTGTCAATCAAAGTGCTGAGGCCACCTTTAAGCAGTTAGAAGGGTAAGTAGGTCACACAGGGGTCAGGCTGTGTTGCAGATTCAGGTTGCTGCAATTATGTTCACTGTTTCCTGTAGTGAGTGTGTATGGCTACTGAGACCTACGACTATATTTCATATGTATTAATATATATTTATATATATGTATGTGTAGATATACATACCTTCACATATGTACATTACCTTACATTATTATGTACAAGCTAACAGGTAGCAGGGCTGTTTCTGTTCACACTGAACTAGTATGGGAATCCAGTAATTTGGCCATTAAAACCCTACCTGACATGCTTTAGATAGTACATCTCCTATATTGCCTTTATACTGATTCCTACTATTACATGTTATATTTATTTTAGCAGTGCACTCTTGTAAAGCAGGCATGGCTTAGTGGTAGGTCATACAGACTAATGTTACCAAGGTCCTGGGTTCGAGACTGACAGTGGGAATTTATTTTTCTTAGCAAACTTTCAAACTGAGTACAGGACCTGTCAATCAAAGTGCCATAAAGGCACTTTTAAGCACTTTAAACCAGGTCTGCTCGTTTGCTGAGCTCACGCATGCACTGGCGGTGAGCTCCGCTAACACAAGCACACCATACTATTTTCCTTGAAAGAAAAGAAAAGGGGTGACAGGAAAGTGGTGAAAAGGGGTCACAAAGAGGGTAAGACAGTAGGGAAACAAGCGTGGGATTTGCAGGAGGGATGTAGGTAAGGCCCATAGATGCCCATGTCTTTGGCAGCAACAGCTGTGCATTTCCATGTATTTTGGTGAGACATTAGAAACCTTTCACCCCTGAGAGAGGTGTCAGGACAACATTAATAGTTGTTGTAGAGCCAATTGTAATTAACTGTTTCAATGTCAAGCAGACATGTGTGCGACATGGACAGCTATGTATGGGGCGTAATTTTTTTGTGGGTACAGAGTGCCCTTTTTTTTTTTTTTCAGGTGAGAGTGGTATGTCAGGTGAAGGAAGTCGGTATAGCTGGGGAGGTAGGTTGGGTAGGTTAACAGACAAGACAGACAAGACGCATACAGGGCGTGTGTATGACACACGTGGGGGTTACTCAATTGACGGGATGGAGGTTGGGATTTCCAAGATGCATGAGCCCACAGATGGCAACAGTGGAACTGATATCCCCACACATAGGCAGTTGCCACTGTTCCTTCACAGCCCAGGATGGGGCTGTGCTGGGGGCTGTGTAGGCGGGCAATGGCCGGGCCATTAGCTGTGCCACACGAGCCACGAGCTGGCGTAGGTGCCCAAGAACAGTGTCTTGGATCTCCCTACGCACCACAGACCAGACACCGCGGAGGGTGAGTGGACGAACCCCTCCGCCACACTTGCAGAGGGGGGACGGGCCCCATCCCCTGCAGCGCTTCCACCCGAAGGTGGCACAGGGCCACCGGAGGGGTCCGCCTGGGCACTAGTGCCAGGTGCAGTCACCAGCTGAGGTGGGAGAGGTGGGTCCGCTGGGACCTGCCTTCCCAAGCGTTCTAGGTTTGTGAGTAGTTATGTTAGTTTGGGTTAGTGGCATTGTATTCCATTCAGATTAGTTGTAACAGCATGCATTGGTATTCCCATCAAACAAACACCCAGATATTAACACCATTGAACAAGGGTATATCAATATCACATGCATTATTTGAACAGAAATACACAGTCAAACAACATGCAGGGTTGATTAATGGCAACAGGCCATCAGATGTGCAGGTATGAACAGGGCACATGCACGAACAGACATGCATATATTTTTGAAACGGACAAATGTCCATGATTAATGAAATGTTCACATACCATTATTTAGTGGGTGTTGTTATATGGAATTATAGGGTTGGGTGGAGATAGAAAGTGATGACACATTCATATGTTACACATTGATTTACATTTATAATAGGTACACAATTAAGTTGAGGCTGATGTTTCAAAATAAATTGTATTTGTCTGTCAAGCTACACCTGTTACAAATACATCACTATCCTACTTATTTTGAATCTGATCAGATACATCATCCTGCTACACTTTGATGACAGGACAGGGGACAACTATGGCTGTTTAGTCTGTCAGATAATCATTCATTCTATCTGCAAATTGTTTACTGTGATCACCATATACAGCATTTGGCTAGACATTCCAGATTCTGACACACTGAAATCAGTTTGGTATATTAAGTTGTACTTCCCACATGCATTTAGTTCTGTAGAAACACACTGGGGCTAATATATTCCGGGGTTATTACTACTTTATTTATTCATACATGACCCTTTCTGTCAGTCTCACACTTCCTGCAAATTCACAGTTCAGGTTGCTACTTCTAGGCTTTGTTCACATGTTAGACTAGTGGTGATTCAAACACTTTCCAACAGCCTCACTTCTGTCATGATTCAGCATTTCAACAGGGGATATATCTCACATGTGACTACCTCAGATTCTGAAGCTGTACTCTTGAGACTACTGCAGGTTACACTATATTTAATTAATGGTGGGACATCTGTATGACAGCACTGTTTAATTCTATCAATTATATTTCCAGTTACACTTGCATACTGATGAACTTGTTGCAGCCATACCTGCAGACTTTCAAATCTTGCTTGCACATTATATTACTTTTAATCAACACACTGCAGTGTTCTGATACATGCTACAGTATAATATTTATTTACAAGTACTGGGTGGGGTTACTAACCTGCACGGTGGCGCATCCGCACCAGCCTACGGGCATGCATCTCGCGATTCGTAGAGCGGACACCTGCAGCTGTAATACAAAAGAAGTAATATTGGACTACACATCTCCATGGTATCAGCTAGTTGAAATCCTTACATACATAAGTAAAATGTAACTTACTCAGTAGTGGGGCGTTGGGCATATCCCGGGCCTCCTGGATCCATTCGGACAACTGGTCTTGCTTGCGTCGTTTCAAGTCCGCATGGTGGTGACGGACCTGCTCACCAGTGCGTGGAATGCCAGTACACTGGTCAGATCACGAGCCAACTGGTCCCATGCCTCTGCCCTATATGCTCCCCATGAGACCTGGCCCTGCATGAGTTGGGCCTCGTGATGGTGGACAAGGAGCCAGACCATGTATCTGGACTCCTCAATGCCCCAACTCTGTGCTCGAAAGCAACGTCCCTCACCTACTCCACTCATTCTGACTGCAGCTCTGATCTACAATCGTTTCTGCTGTGTATTCCCGCCTATGGGGCTTATATATGCCGATTTTCCCGCACATTTCTCTGATTGGCCGTTTTGGAATTGTATCTACTTCACTGAAAATGCTTTATCATGCTCCATTCTGGATTTTATCCCATATATATGCTATTTCTGCAATTCTAGGTATTGCTGTCATGGCTTAGTGGTTTAGTACCTTGACTCTAGTGCATGGTATTCTGAGTTCGAATCTGGCAACTGATTTTTGATTTTCCTGACAGAAATGAGTTGAGACCTGTCAATCAAACATGCCAAAAGCACTTTTAAGCACTTAAAACCAGGTCTGCGCTCGTTTGCGCAGAGCTAACGCATGCACACTGGCAGTCAGCTTGTGGGAGCGCCGCGCAAACGGTGTGCGCTGGGATAAACCTTAATTGGCTAGTGACACACATGTTCAGCTAAGCACAGCTAGTTGCAAACAGTTTCACTCTGTTAAACCGATGCCTAGCAACAGGCACGCAGTTTACAGCTTTTTAAACACTACTCAGCTACGGGCACTCCGTCTCACAGCAGCTTACCTATCAGTACATTTCTGACTATTTTTGTTATTGTGTTACTTCAGAATATATGCTCCGTTTCATTCCATTTTACAAAAGGGAATACATTTACATGTGTACAATACTGTCAGGGGGCTTTTTAGTGCTTATTTACAAAAAAAAAAGGTTGTTGTGGGGGCTCGAACCCTGCCTGCCTACTCTTAGGCCGGCAATTCTACCTCTAAGATATTACTTCTTGGCTTACTTTGCATATTTAGTTCTTATATCCTTTTCCACTGATTGCTAACTGTGATTGCGCTAGTAGCACACCAGCACATCGGCACACAGTAGCAAACATTTACGGGGTTTTTAAAAAAAAAAGGTTTTAATTTAATGTTATTACATCTCTTCACTTTATACAGTGATGGTCTATCAGGGCATGTGTTGTGTAGTGTGTTTATGCACATTTCCATGGCCTCTCTCGTGGCTGTTTACTTTCAGCCATTCTAGTCTTCCGGGGGCGTGTCCGCTTGCAGGGCTTAGCCTACAGACACGCCCCCTACTCTCTTACATGGACCGTGTAAGAGTTACTAGTGTGATTCAGCATGCCTTATGCACCTCATGCATATGCATGACATGCTGACATCACACAGTTTCACTGCAGCCTCCGTGTAAGAGTTATAACTCTTACACGGAGGCTTCCTGAATCTGGCCCCTTGTTAATATTACCAAAACTATGAACTCTGCAGGCAACTGCCTTTTTTCTAACTCATTAGGTAAAATATGGAATAATCTTCCATCTGATCTGTCCTCTTTGCATACTCTTCCACTATTTAAAAAACAACTTTTAATATATCTTAACAAATTCTGGCTTTGCTCTTGTACCAACCCAGACTAGCCTGTTGGCATCCTTAACTCTATCATAAACTTTTCTTATTCACTTGGATTTTATCTTCTACTTCAACTGATATATTACCCCTATTTATTGTAAATATTACATAACTCTTTTTAGCATAAAAAAAAAAAAAAAGTTTGTGTATTATCTACCATGGTTCAAAACTACCTTTTATATACTTTATGATCTCATACCTTATTATATTGTTTTGCTAGGATTGTTCTGATAAGTTAAAATCTATAATATTTGTATGTTCATTTTTTTTTACATTTTTACCTTTGTATAATTACACTTGTACTATGTCTTCTTATGTATTTCCAATATTGTATCTAACCTCAGGAGCTTTTCTCCCCGGGCCTCCACTGAAAATGGACATTAATCCAGCTGGACTAGCCCGGTCAACAAATGTAAAATAAATAAATAAATAAAATAAATGTGGCAAACTACCTAATCTTTAGTTATACTAAATGAAAAGTGTGTTTTAAGTGCTTAATGTTGACAAAAGAGTACACAGATTATTTTTTGTAAGTAATACATTTAGTTATGCAATATTTATTTTTTTATCCTTCCCTGTTTTATGTCACATAGGATTATTGCACCCAAGCTTATGAATCCACAAAAAAACCCTTTCAGTGACACTGAAAATGATGTGATAATACAGGCTTTGAGGCACCATGGAGCCCTTCTGACTGAGAGAGGACGTGGGGCTCTGGCTGCCAGAAATGAGATTTGGAACCAGTTACTCAGTGATGTCTGTGCAGTCAAAGGTTGCAGTAGAAATTATGATCAGGTGCGGCATCAGGCCACTAATAGGATTTCATCATCCTGGAGGAGTGCAGCTGCAGTTTCCTGAGAACAGATGGCTATGGGGGCTGGTCCTGCTACCAAGCCACCACTGACACCAAATGTGAAGTTCCTGTCCACTGTCAGAGATCCAGCCAGCTCAGTGGAGACTGCACACTGTGTGCTTGATGTCAGTGCTGATGTGGTTGAGAGGACAAGTGTGCCCCAAGAGCAGCTTCCAGGTAAGCTTATATATGGCAACTTTTATATTTGCTTGTAGAATAAAATATATAATTTTACTACTACTTCCTGTGAAAACTTTTTTGTATCTGTACCTATTGATGACAGAGTTATACAAAAGAGTCGTTCAGTACACATGGATATGGGTGGACGTCTCTGCCAAGTTTTACTTTCAGCTGTTCTTACAGGACATATAAGAGACTGTATTCACTGTCCCCCTGTGTTATTCCCATTGTGATGCTTAATTGCAATCCTTTCCTAGCTTTATTTCTTCCAGGACCATCCTCCCTGGAAAGCATAGAGACATCTACACATGGTAAGCAAATGTTTATTTGCTTATTACTAAGCATTATTTAGATATATAATTATGTGTGTGTAAGAGGAGGATATAATGAGTATCTGTATTGTTATACCATCTGTGATTGTGTGACCAGTCTTCCTTTTTTATCATCTTTATTGGTTTAATATTTTGTGTAGTAGTAATTTCATTCCTGTGTTTGTTGCTTATCACAGGTGATTTTATTTATTTAGTTTAACATTTGTTAATCCGGAAAGTCCAACTTGGAACAAAGCTAATTTTCAGTGGAGGCCCTGGGAGAAACAGTCCAGATGCATGTCTTTGTATTGTGGGAAGAAATCATTGCACCTGGAGTAAACATACATGAATGCAGGGAGGATATCTGCACAGAAGGCACTCCAGCCGAGAATGGAACAGGGAAGTTTCTTGCTGTGAAGTGACAATGCTACTGTTGCACCACTGTGCTGTGATCCTGACAGTAGAAGTCAAGGACTCTTATCATCTGATGTTGGACTATCGGTAACCTTTGATGATAAGGGTGGCCAAATGGAGACACAATCTGGGGATGCAGAAGTTGAAACTCACTCTGAGGTTGTGACTCATGTGTCTCCTGTATTCCCTTCAGACACAGACAGTATGCCTACACATACCCAATCCACTGATCCCTCAGATATTGGTTGAGGGTGTCACAGTTTATCAGGGTAGCGTTGTTACTGCAGCTTCAGTTCTGGTTGACTCTGACCTAAAGCGTGGGAGAGGTGCCATGCCTGTTGTCCACCCTTCACCTGATCTTGGTGTGTCATTATGTGCTACTTGATGTATGCTTAGGGCCATCATGTAGGCACAGGCACATTTCACTAGGGCCTCTGTGGATATTTATTTATTTTATTTATTTTACATTTGTTGACCAGGCTAGTCTAGTTGGATATATGTCCATTTTCAGTAGAGGCCCGGGGAGAAAAGCTCCACACAATTCAAATAAAGTTCACATCTACAGAAATACATATTTAGAATGCAAATACATTTTCTTGAACAGAGAAGAGAAATAATAAGAGGCTGCAAATTTACAAGTACATAACGAAGGTTACACATATTTGAATAGACTTAGTATAGTTAATAAGAAGTTACATTTAAGTGTTACTAAAGAGTACTAGTTAAGAGAAGAGAGGAAAGCAATAGTGTCGATGTAGATAAGAAAGGAAGATGAGGAAAATGAAATGGAGAAGCAGTTAGGTAATAAATCTAGAAGTAATATGGGTCACTTTTAAAGAATCCAGTACTAGCTAGGACTATGATGGAGAGGAAGTATAGTAGTATTTAATATGAAATAGTTTGAGAGAATAGAAGCATAATAAGTTGTAAAGATGAAATATTTTCAGAGATGTGAAGGTAGGTTGATTAAGGTAATAATGGATAAGTTGGTCAGTCAGGTTTAGAACAAGGGCACATCCAATGTGTTTTCAGGAAGAGCTTAAGTTTATTTTTAAACAGAGTAGTAGAGGGAAGTGTGGTAAGTTCAGAGGGAAGTAGGTTCCAGGTTTTTCCAATAGAAATGGAAAACAGAGAGTCTCCAGCTCTATTATTTGATTTGTTGATGTATACAAGAGATTTTTGTGATGATCTTAGGGACTTAAGGTTAACATAGGGGTGAATAAGATTAGATAGGATGGGTGTTTTGTTAGGTTGATAAAGTATTTTGTGGACGATGGCCAGTTGATTATATTTCAGATGCTGGTGAAATTCAAGCCACCCAAGATGCTTTAGATTAATACAGTGATGTGTTCTATATGGATTACCTGTGGCAAATCTGGCTATGCTATTATAGGAGTTTTCTAGTTTCTTAAGGTTATTTTTTGACAGATTGGTAAATATGGGTGATATGCTTAGTGTTCTAGATGTGGGACAGGCTGACGTGTGTGACTGTCTCCAATATGTGGCCGATTCAATGGATCAGATGAATGACACTATGGAATGAGCAGTGTCTGTGATGAAACATCTTCTGGGAAGGAAGCAACATCAGCATGGTCATAGATCCACCTCATCATCTGCTCTTAGCTAATGTGGTCATGCATGATCCTGCTCCCATAGTGGCACTACTTCTGCTCTATCAGTGGTTGAGGTGTCCACACCCAGACATGGACCTGGGAGTAGTCATAAGGAAATTTCCTCCAGCAGACATCGCTCACATTCAGGTAGCACCAGCACATCTGACCATGGTCATTGGAGTGCCAGTGCAATTCCTGACAGAGCCATTGTTTGCAGTTGGGGTGATAATGATGACCTGATACCTCTACCATGCATGTATCACACCTGTCTGACATGCCAAGATGTACATCTAGCATAGAGCTTGGCGGTGTTCATGCAGACACTCATACACACATTTCAAATTGAGTACCCATATAGACACACACATAACAGGAACATGAGGCATTTATGAAGCTTGCAAGTCATTCAGTCTCAGTGGCCATTTCATGGTTAACTACAATTCTGCCTGTCTGTCTTTCGTACTCATACACACTCACTACTTTTGTGTCAGCCTTGGCCTCCTGCCCCCCACACAACACCCTGTGTAAATGATGATAACTGTGCCATCAGGGTTTATATTATAAGTGTGAAGTTTGAAAACTTCGAATCTCATATGATCAACATCATATGAGCAAAGTTTTCAAACATTGAACATTTAAATGGAGATTGCCGCAGGGAATATTTCCTTTCACTCCAATGTAGTGCAATCTCAGAGTTGGTATATTTAAATAGCGGGGGTGTGGAGGGTGCATGGGAGCTTGCCCCCCTGCATAGAGCATTCAGGTAGGTTTTTTTGTTTTTACTTTGTTTATATTTTAAGTTAGATGTTTGAAAACTTTGCTCATATGGAGTCAATCATATGAGATTCAAAGTTTTCAGACTTCATACTTATAATATAGACCCATTCCATCAGTACCTCTCAACCTTTTAGAGTAAGAAATATGGACAAATACACAAGTAATGGATGGGAAAAATGCCCAAAAATATGGACAATTTTAAAATGCTGCTCTTACAAACATAGAAAGTCAATAAAATGACAGGTTTTGTATTAGTATGAATTTTCTGAAGGATATGAAGTCTAACAATCAAATGTGTGCAATTATTTTCTGACATCAGGCCTCAATGATCTGCCAGTGATTTGCCAGAAGAACATGGTTTTATGAGAAACAGACCAAACATATGAGGCACATATCTGGACATTCTGTGACGATCTGGACAGCTGATAGGTATGGTGCCATCACCTTGTTTCTATCATTTGGATTCAGGGATATGTATGTATTTCTTCTGATGCACAGGGTGCATAGCTAACTGAGTGCTTAGGATATGCATTGGCAATGCTATTTTGAAACTATTATTGATTTCTTGCAGCCTTTTTACTGTTGTGATTACTGCCGTAAAACTGTTGATACATCAGCGAGGCTTATTGCTACACTTATGAGACTGTAGGGATAATTAGACTTTGGACTGTTCTTTTCTATTGTGTGGATGTTCGATGCATGAGGCATATTAGCTGGTACATGGCAGAAATCTATCTACATAAGTCAGTCCTGTCACATATTGATGTCATTGCTGGACAACTCACTCACATTCTACTTAAGTACATTTTTGAGTTAACAGTTTGCAAGTATCTGCCATTCATTTGTGTTTTTACCTGTTTATTTTTCTGTTCCATGTTCAGCACTTACCTTGATAGTTCTGCATTTACAACTGTTGTAATTCAGGCCTGCCTCTGTCTGATGCTAGCTGTACACATCCATTACTTGGGCAAGTAAAGATTGTGAATGCTGCCTGACATCAGTTTTGCTGTATTATGTGAATAGGATGAAAGTTGTACCTCCTAGTGGTCATGTGCGCTATCTATTGCCTCTTGACCAGAGCAAGGGCATATTGTGCAGGTCTACATCTACCTCTACCCACAGCAGCTGGTGGATCCTCCTCTGTGTCCTCATCTGAGGGTGGCTGTGGTGGCCTTGCTAGTGGTAGTGGAATGTATGCTTCTTCCCCTTGGTGTCCCTGCTGCAGCGGTTTTCTCAGGATAATATTGTATAAGATAGCACAGACCGTGATAATTTAGGCACAAGTACTGTGATCATACTGCAGACTCCCTCCTCCCCCGATGTATCTAGGCACTGAAACTATGACTTCAGCAGTCAAAACACATTCTCTATGATATTTTTTGTTTGCAAGTGTGCAATACCATAATGTTCCTCCGTGGGTGTGTGTGCATTTCTGATGGGTGTCATTAGCCATGGATCGAGTGTGCACATTGCATCCTCCAATAAATGATCTTGTGGTATATGCCCCCAGAAAACCTCTGGCAGAGATGTGAATTTTGCCAGATATGGGAGTCTTAGTAACTGCCAGGTTTGCCAGTACACACATTCAGGATGTTTCCCTTATTTTTACACATGAACTGGCAGCTAATGAAGTGGAAATCCTTTTTGTTTATGTAGACCCTTTTCTACTCCCTGGGTGGTGCTTTGATCTCAATGTGTATGCAGTTATTGGCAACCAAGACATCAGGGAAGTGTGCTATGGGTTAGAAATCCTGCATAGTTTTAGGTCTATCCTTGGGGGAATGGGGAGAATATATATATATATATATATATATATATATATATATATATATATATATATATATATATCCATAGTCACTGGCAGGCTGTACCTGTGACACCTTCAGCATGGCCCCTGTTGGTCTCTGGAAGGTTACTGTAAATAAAATTCTGAGTGCTACACATACCTTGATCTCCACAGGTATTGGCTCTCTTTGGTTTGCCCTTGCTCTCAGCTGAGAATGATAGAGGTTGCAGTGTTACTGGAGTGTGTGTCTCTAAACATAAAAAGTTAAACAGGGTCTAAACACCCCCTTCTCCTTCCTATATGAGGTCTATCAGCAGCAGCAGCAGCTTTATAGGCTTGAGCCTGTTGCACATACACATGCAGGGCAACAGTAGCAGTCCCTAACATTCTTTCCATGTAGTGCAGTTCTGTGGCTGTATTCCAGTAGGTTTTTGATTTTGAGCCAAAAACCTACAATGAGTGTACATGACTGCTTTATAGCCTGTTGAATAGCTCCACCAACTTGGATTGGTCGATTAGTTCGCAGTTCAGCTGTCTATGCAGTAATTAGCATTCCACAATGTTTACCATGTTTGCATGGCTCTACACTTCATGCAGAGCCACTTATTGAATACAAATTGGCATGCTTTCATGAGTGCCTTATGCCACAATGTGCACATGGTTTTAATGAGCCATGTAGGGTTTATTGAATCCAGCCCTGAGTTAAATAAAACTTAAAATGCATTTGTTTAAAATCCAATGACATTCAACTACCAGTGACTATTTCCTGTACTGCCCCATTCTCCAAACTGGTTTAACTGAAATACAGCTGTTTAACCCTGGATAATTATCTGCCCTGAATCTGGATATCCAAATGCATTCCTGATGTTCTGTTCTTGATTTAATGCCCCCTCACCACTCATATTCTCAATCCCAGCATTTTGAAATACTGCTCTACTATATTCCCCCCAAAATCTCCTAGTAGTACAAATTAACACAGCAACAATGAAGCACTAGCACTGGATGAGCCTGCTGGTCTATTGTGTTATTACGGTTAGTTATGGGTGTGGCCTAAGGTAGACTATGGATCTGCATTTTCTGCTTTACTTGTTTCACCACACAACATTTAGAAAAGTGGGTGGGAATTATATTAGTTATTGCTTACATGGTTTAACCACATCGATAGTGTAAGAGCCTGAGGATGAGCATTCAAAATTAGGTTGGTGGTTTCACTGCTAATTGCTTAAAACAGCAGTAAGCACATATCATTCCACATAACTAACAACAATAATAGTCCATGAGTCTTAATGGTGAAAAAAATGTGCACTAAACCAAGGTATTGAAAGTAAATAAATAGAAAGGAAAAGGTAATAGAATGGGAAGAGGCCAGGAGTTTATTTGGACTGCAGCCTAGAGATTGCCTTCCCTATCAAGGATTGATATCAGAGTATAGGCAAAGAGAAAGAAATGGGTAAGGGGGGTCCTAAGCAAAAGACCAGCACTGGTAAAGTTTTTAGTAGAATCTAGAACAAAAAATTGCTGTTAAGAAAAGGAATAATTAGTAAAGCATATAAAATATTGCATGGCAACTATAAGAACCAATCAGAGAAGGTTAGAAAAATTGGGAAGAAAGATTGGATAAATAATCCACAAATAAACAATGGGGGATATATGTATGTCTCTCAAATATGCAAGAATGTCTAGAATATTTAGGATCTTTCCTTGAAAGTGATTACATAGATATTTTTATACCTCAAGTAGAGTGCAAAGATTTTTTTTTCTCAGGCAGATAGCAAATGTTGGAGGTGTGATGGGAAGGAAAAGGTAATTGGGAATTTATTTTCTGGGAGTGTAATGAGTGGGCAGACATTAAAAACTCCATGCAGATTACCCTATTAGAAATACTGGATGAGCAAATTGGTATAATTAAGGATGATTTTTTGAGCTATGATATAGAATTGGAATTGCCTAGATATAGTAAGGCCTTGCTTAGTCTAATTATGGTGACAGTTAAAAAGGCAATTACCAGAAAATGGAAATCAAAGACAAAACCAACTGTACTGGAAGTGGTGAACATAATAACAAAGATAAAAAATAACTGGAAATGGGATCTTTTGAAAAGAGTAGGAGCATATTACATAGAAAAAAATGGGATTTGTAGGGACAATACATGCAGGGGATGAATAAGGTTTAAAAGAAGGCAGGATTTGAATGAGGTATGCATTGTTTGACTGACAGTGACTGGCTAGATTATAAGTAATGTATATGGTTTGTAACTAAAATTATGTCAATATGGTTTGTTTTCATTTATATAAATATTGTTGATAGAAGTGATAATTTAATAAAGATGTTTCTTGTGTAAAAAATTCAAATGTGTATATGCTTGCTTGCTTTTTCTCGCACTTATAAGTAACAATTTATACACATTTGAATTTGATTTTATTATTTTAAACTATGTATTTTATGCTTGTTTAAATGCACTCTGCGTGCATTTACAGGAAGTGACATCAACATCTTGTCACTAATGAAGTTTTTTAAATCACTTGGACAGGTGTTTTGTATATGCTGAAGAAGCTTCTGTTGTTACAGGAGTGAAAACGCTTTTTTCTGGAATTGTGAATTAAAGTCGTTTCAGTTTTACACTCGTGGCTTTTTGGAGCTTCTGTTTTTGTTTTTAAGAGTTTTTGTTTCTTTTTTCACCTGCATTATACTATATAGTATTGGTTACCATTGAAGAATTGGAACATGGCTCTATTATTGTCACTAATGTTCGGTTTGAAGTTATACAACAGAATGACAGTGATGTTTTTCTATTTTCTCTTTTGGGATGATACAACGGTATAGCTTTCATATCTGGATTTCATAGGAATGAATGCTTCTTCTGCCTTCACTTCATTAACCTTATTATATACAAGCTTAAAAAAAGATTCATTCGCAACTTGCTTTTCAGAGTTCTTGTCAATGATATTGTTGCTTTAGAAAAGTATAGCTTTGAATCTGTAACACCTTAACATTGTATACAAAGCATATGGCTGGAGTTCTGAAACAGATCTTGAGCAGAATTTATGCTGTTGTACACTACAAAAAACAGATACTGAAGACATGTTCCTTTCATGCACTAAATGTATTTACATTGGGATTGCGCATTAATAATATAAAATTTTTACATACGTAGAACCTGTAAATGGGAAAATGTACATGCAAGTCAGATTGTCAAGAACATTGGTTAATACATAACAACCATTTGTATTTGTTACTTTCAAAAGATTAAAACTTAAAAAAATGTGTAACAGATACAGTTTCATGAACTTGTACATTGTATTTTTAATAACATGGGGGTAACATTTTCTTAGATTTATTTTATTGACCATTATGAAAAATGAGCAGTATGTAACCTCTTGGGAGCACAGAAACATTTTCAAAAAATTGTATGCCATTTCCGCTGTGTGACCTGATGGCATTTCAAAACAAATGCTTGAATAAGCAGCAAACAAATACTGTTTCATCCTTCTCCCATATTTGCAAACTAGTCGTATTTGGTGACCATAACCACTGGAGTGTAATCACATTTCCATGCTTAAAGTCACATTGTTTACTTCATGGGATGAATTCTGCCATTTATTCATATATTCTTCAGTATAAAAAAGAAGATAGAATATGATATTTGTGGTCTGTAGACACTGCTGCAAGATTGATTGCTAGTCTGACATTTTCTACCAGGATTATTCTATTTATAAGAAATGATAAATACTGGAATGAAAGTGTGGAACAGAGCTGAAAGAATTCACTGTTTACAAATTTGCAGATAGAATACCCAGTTATAATTTTAATGGATTCCTGTATTCTATGTCTTTAGAAATTATGTAGTAAAGAAGAGTAAGTAGACAAAGGACATTAATCCAGACTTGTCAAACATTTGGCATTTTCACTCTCTCAGGAGTCATATTGCTGAGAATTGTTGAGCAGGTAATTATATTGTACTCTGAAAGCACATTAGAACTTCACAAGCTGCCCGATCATACACTTATTAACAAACACTCCAATTTCAAGACTGTTCTTCCATTTTGGTCATTTAATATTTAACAGTTTTATACTAGTCTGACAGTAATGATACATTTGGCATTGCGAATCTTTGTGTTTCTTGTGAGTTAGACAGAAACACAGAGCGATTATTGAATTGTTAGCATTCCATAGTAAGCTATAATTAACAGAAGAATGACCTGCGGTTATAATAAACGTTTCTGCCCATGCCATGACTGGATGTAACACTTTATAAGAACACCTGATTTCAATATTCTCTCTAATCTTGGTCTGAGGTCTTAATGAGAAAACATGTTTGTAACTGCAATAGTTGCAATAGTTGCCAGATGTCCTTTATTTTCATTTCATGCCTTATAAATACTGTTTTAATGTGTATTCTGAAATGTTTAAATTCTTAACGATAAACAATGTTAACAATCTGTTGCTTATTTTACTTAGAAACAATTCATTTGACTATATATCATATTTTTCAAACCTGATAAAAATATTTTGCATGCTTTGGTGACATCATGACCTAGATAAGAACTATTAAGGTTCCTTTCACTAATGAAATGACTTCATATATTTCCAGTTTAACCTGAGTAGCACAGAATCTACAAACTACTCAGCAATGAAAATCACAAGAACATTTATTAAGTGATTGCTCCTTGAATGCTGCATCTCTGAGACACCCATGCGCTCTACTGCTAGGTTGTTACATTCTAATTCTTTTCAGTGCAAAAGAAGCATCTGAACATTTTCTTGCAGAAACAAAACTGAAAAAAATCTGTATTATTCACATTCAGAGAAATGGGTGCACAGATTTCAAAAATGTCAGAGCAGTGGTATATAGAACTCCTGCTAAGAAGAATAATCAATGCCCTGTTCAGCCAAAACTCACTCATACTCACATATGCATAAAGTGGGGAGGAGGTGTAATGTTAGGATTACTGACAGCTCTGGATACTCATACAGTCCTATGTAGAGAACCTAAGACTCCACCAGTGAGTTACATATACTGAATGAGTGGTCTCAAAGAAAAACAGTGCTACTAAATATATTTATTTATTCATTTTATATCCTAACTATTTATAAAATGTGGGCAGACGTGCTGTGAGGATAGTCAGCACCCAAGAATATCCAAGGCTACATCATAGAGAAAGCAAGCCAACATATACTGACTTAGCAGAGAAAATACCGAAGGCTTCAATGTTTTACTATAACTCACAACAAAACAGAATAAGATCACTATTTGGGATAGAGACATGCATTTTACTTCTGGAGCACATTTACAATGACATATACAGTACTGATTATTCTCGAGTGTAAGGGGGAGTTTTGGACATACAGACATTACTGTTACGGACAACCTACAAAGACAGATGCAATTTATCTTTTCCACTGAAAAAAAGCAAACTGTTTATAAGACTTTCAATTTGCAGCAACATCTCACACACACACAGACACACACACACACACACACACACACACACACACACACACACACACACACACATACACACACACACACACACACACACACACACACATGCAAAACCAGGAGGTTCTCATAATGGATACGGTGTTTACCTTACAGACCCAAGAAACAAGGTTGGTTGCTTAAAATGGCTCATAAGAGTAGTTAGCCTAGTACTAATCTATGAACCTTTATGCAAATCTATGAACAAAAAGTGACAGCTACACAACATGTGGCATTTGAAATGTCAGTTATTGAAATACACATCATTAGTACGGATGCTGGTATTTTTATTGGGGAATTTCTTCAGGTGCCCTGGTTTCTACCCATATCCTTCATCCTGAAAACACACTATAGGTAATCTGGCAATCTTTCAATATGCCCACTGCTTTATGGAACTATGTGTGTGTGTGTGTGTGTGTGTGTGTGTGTGTGTGTGTGTGTGTGTGTGTGTGTGTGTGTGTGTGTGTGTATATATATATATATATATATATATATATATATATATATATATATATATATATATACATTCTGAGATTGACTGATGTCTTATCAAAGACTGCTTTCTCTGCTTTGTCCAAAGTAAATGTCATAGGAGTCCGCAGATTCCCACAGGAGTGACAATGGAATGACGCATGTTACTAGGGAATGTGTGAAAGAGTGAATGAATGATGAATGAAAATAGGCACACCTGAATTTTCAGGTAGTGTATGCCACAACAGCTACTACTAGGGCCGGCTATCACAATATTTTTTTTTGAAATGGGAGTAGGGCCTGTATCCCCTAATAAAGGCCTGCACACTTCCTCATTAGCATATGCCATACCTGGAAACATGCCAGCTTTATTTTTGAATCAGCTGTGTATTAACCTGCATCTTTAGATTTTGATCTCACTTACCCTGGAATAAATTTGACTGGATTATAAAAGAATTTAAGTAGGGTAATACAGGACTTCAGCAAGGAGGAATCGCTGTTCAAATTATCATTTATTGCACACTCTTGTAGACAGAAAGAGAAAGACACAGGGGCATCACAACTCAGCACAGGAACGAAATGCATTATTACTGTCATAATCAATCTTCCACTGCTGGTGAGAGATAATGTAATTATTTAAATGTTGTGTTACTGCATCGCATTATATATACATGACAGTGGTCAACAAAGACAAATGACACACAGAGATATACCCAGTGCATGTACAATACAGACGTATAAGTCGCTAAGAAGGTGGCACAAATATTAAACATTACCCTGCAAAGTTTTGGGTTTTGATAATCTGCAGTCAGGCACCCACCTTTAATATTTTACATAGCTTTGGTGTAATTCTTGTGAAAGAGCTTATATTCTTAATCGGGTGTTAAAGCTATACGACTTTGTGATGTCCTATGAGTTGTGAGCATACGAGAATGTGAAAAGTGTCAGTACTGTCATTGGTGGAATGTTCTTAGCAGAAAGAATTTCATCCTTGTCTGCATTATGCATTGTATGCTGGGAAAACAAGATATGGTAACCAAACACTATCTAACTTGCTGTAAACATATTGCACAAAACTTCATGTTTCTGCAGTTACATCATGGTATATGTACCCTAAATGTGTTAAATTTAATAGTAGATCATCAAATTACTTACAAACATTCTGCAGTGTGCTGTTAAAAGATTTGTTGTATGCAGTGGGGGTGCGATACTTCTGAACTTCGTCCCTGCATCAATAAACACTGTAACAAATATGGGATGTACAGTGGACATTCCAAAGACAGAAACCACACAAAAACACTTTCATCTTTTTTTGGACTCCTGAGCTACAAGCTGTCTGTAAACAGTTATAACCAGCTTCCCTACACATTGTCAGGCTTAGACTGGATGAGTTTAGACTGACAAGATTGGAATTCCTGATAACTGTTTTCCATAGGAAATCATTGCTGGTGTATATCCTTAGCTTGCACCAGCAGTGTTTCCTTCCATTTGGGATTTCTTCCTTATACATCTCTGCACAACTGCAGAGTTAGGCTACAGACGTTTTGGGGGTATGGGGGGCAGTCTTGTTCCCAAGAGAAGCCTTATTTTTTGTTTTTCATCTAGACAAGGATACAACTCATTATTTTCATCTGATTGTAACCCCATCCATAAGTAACTCTGAACCATAGCAGAAGTATTAAAATCTATTATGTAAAGAGTGTAGTAGTACTCCACAATATTACTGGGTAACTTTCAGTCAGATTACAGTGAGTACACATGTTAGTTAACATAGTACATAAGATAACGGAAATTCTTAAACAGTCTTACTATAGAGCATACCATGTTATAAAGGCAGATTCCAACAATTTGTATTTACCATGGTGATCAGAGCAATGGCCACAGGGAATATTTAAAATTTCAGCAAAACATCTATGACCACATAAGAAGATTTGGATGCTTTCAATTCTGCATATATCTCCTTTTTAAAGTGCAACAATGTTACTTATATGTGCAACACAAAGCAATGCCTTGCCTTTCATAAAAAAGTGTTTTGGAATCCACCCCTAAAAAGGAACGAGCTTGGGACGTGAACACACGGCATTTATTCAAAAGAAAATTTAGCTACATGCTGTCATTTTCTTTTGTCATACATACCTTTAAAATAATTCTAAACTGGAAAACGTAAAAAAAAAAAAATATTTTGTTATGCACACAATAAAAGCATTTCTGAGGTTTTAATGCATCTCATGACATATTTTATACAAAGTCCCACCCGCAACTACACACACACACACACACACACACACACACACACACACACACACACACACACACACATATGCACACACACGCACACGCACACGCATACACACACACTTGCAAACAAAGAAACACTGCACATTGTAAATCAGGTACATTTTTATCAAGTTTTCTCTTGATTCCACAAAAGTCATTATCAAACTAGATAATCTAAAGCTGTCAAGATTTCAAAACCATTTACACTCTGCCCTTATGAGTGCTTGGAGTTTATAGGAGGTCTACATTAGAACTGGTGCTGTCTCAAAATAAAATAAGTGCATAATTACATAAGCACTCTTATCCATATTATATCTTGGAGCACAGGGGTTTCTGCCTACCCATTTTCTGATGATCATTTATGTTTTTCTGCAATTCCAGTAGTTGTACAACACTAACAGTTAATGGAATTTCATTGTACAGCAATACACAAGTGGTAAAATGGGATACAGAGTCTTAATCTCACGTCATAAAAATGTGCTCAGTATCGCTAGCCATAATAGTCAGAAAGAGTTAAATGATCACCTGCGAATGGGAAGACCATGACTGTCCTTTTCTAGCCTAGCAATCAGCCCACTATGCCAGGTAAAGAAGTTATCCTTTTTACTGGGCAAACAATGATGGAAAAGACAAAAACAATGTGATTGATGACCCATTATAATCTGAATCTTGCCCAAACCAAAGGTAGCTCATAATGGTCATGTTTGAGTACAAATGATTAACTCCAGGATTGGTGGGAAGAAAAGTAATCATGTGGTGAAAAAACATTCATTAAAAACTCTGGCATGGATAGGAACTTTTTTTAGAATTGTATCATAACATTTCAGTCCAGTGGTATTTCTCATTATGGTGAAGTATGTTATCTCAATCAAAGCATAAAATTCCTGAGTGCAGTTAAGCACTAAACCATAATCAGCAGTATTCCCATTCATTTGAACAAATGAGATAGGGCTATTCCTGATGTTTAAAAATGACCAGAGCAAAGATGAGATTCAGAGAGGCCATTTATGGTATAGCAAAATGCCTTAAGTATAATGAGATGCAAATGAGAAAGTTTGTAAAGAGGTGTATGCTAATGAGGTGTTCTTGCACTTCATAGTCTAGTATTCACACAGTATTCGCGTCCCTTGCTAAAATCAGTACTTCAGTTTTGATATATCAGTTGCAGTCCCCCTTCAGTAATTTGTCCAAGTGTGCACAAGCACTTCAATGGCACACAAAAAAAAATTTTCCTCAAAGAACCCCTTCAGACATTTGATGAAGTATGTACAAGCACCAAAATGAAACATTTCCCCAAGCTATCCCTTCAGAAGTATATCCATGCATTGACAAGCACAAAAATGAAACATTTCCCCAGCCATGCCTTCAGTAGTTTGATCAAGTATGCATAAGCACCAGAATGAATAATTTCCCCCAAATGACTCCTTCAGTAGTTTGTCCATGTATGCACAAACAACAAAATGATATAGTTCTCTGAATAACTCCTTCAGTAGTGTTTCCATGTATGCACAAGCACTGCACTGACATCAAAATGAAACATTTCCCTAACAACCCCTTTAGTAATTTGTTCAGGTATGCACAAGTACTTCCCTGACTTCAATGTTAATAATTTCCCCCAATAATCCCTTCAGTAAGTTGTCCATGTATGCAGAAGTACTAAAATGCAATAAAAATTAATTTAGTAAAGTCAATAATTGTGCCTCCTTTTAAACTGCATGCCAGTACATATTCTCTTTCCCCTCCCCTTGTAACTCCATATTCTCATAATAAATGGCTGCTTACTGGTGCACGTTCAGAGTCATTTACATATTTAGTATGCAAATTAGGTCTTTTTAGATTGATCCCTATGATTCTTACTGAGGTGCAAATGTGTATCGCCCCTTATCTGTGTATTAGCTGACCCCTTATCACTTATGCTTTAAACATGTTAATCTTTTGTGATGGGGAGGCTTGTTTATGAACACACCGCCACATTTTCATAGTTGTCCTGAGAGATGTGATTTGCATAAGCATGTAGCGCTGCTTTTTGCGGAGTACTTCTACAAAAATATGATGGGCTAGACTATGAATACTGTCCAATGTTTTCTTATGCCTAATGTTATTTATTTATTCCAGGATCCATTTACTTCAATAAATGAGTAATATGTTGAAGAATCAAAAGTTCTTTCTTCTGAGCAGTTAGTTACAAAGACGGTCTAATGGATATAGTGTCAAAATTGAGCACATTGCTTCAACAACAACAGGTTCAAGGAATGTTTCCAGATCAGAGGATTATAACTAATGGTCATCTGAAAATAATTATTTTTATGCTGAAGAACAGCAATTGAAAGGATGTATTTACTATCCCTCAATTTACAATGAGAACTCATATATTATGCAACTAACAGATGTATTATTGTCTTACATTTGGTGTATTGTGTTTTATTTAAATATTAATAGGTATCATTTCTTTATGTTATAAATTGAGAGCTACTTCAAAAAATTGAGTTAAAGACTGGCATTCCTAGTCAGTTATACAAATGTGCTTAGTTTATCTGAGTTGTTCATGGCTGAGCACAGCTGAGCTGTGATTCATAGAGGCATTTCCATAAATGCATGCTGAACTTGAATGAGCTGATGCAAATGTATGAATAATGAGACTGAAATAAGGAATGGTGTAAATCTTCATATGCTGATGAAGTATGTTGTATGCCATTTGCAATTCACAGTCAGATTTTCTCACGTTTCTTTGCTGGTTCCAGATGTATTATATGAAGAAAGGCCTCAGCAATTCTATCAGAGTTGCAGTCAGTAAAAATGCTGTCACTTGCTGCTAGCTTTGCTACTTCCAATTCTGAGTTGGCTGTCTTGGGTTGGTCAAAACTGCTTGCACCAAGTGGCACTGGCCAGCTAAAATGGTGAAAATATAAGCAAAGGTAAGTCATTAGAACTTTGACAATCAGTAAATCCTTGATTCGTTCAAACTGGAAAGGACATTATAAGAATCGTACTTGGTATATTTGATCCCCATAGGGGCAATGTAGGAAAGCATGGACTTTCTAGCCCTCTGGACACCAAGGTATGTATAGCCTTCACTGTACCTGCTATGAAGAATTTTCGAAGAGAGCGGACATGTTAGGGATCTCACAGGCTTCTACCTCGAGGATAGTACAGCAGTCCCTGGATGTACACTTGGCACATTTCAATCCCTATATCTATTTCAGGTGTCACATCAGGACCAATCCAGGATGATGAATGCATTTTGTGCAATATATTGCACCCGTGCTGCAATTAAGGCCCCTTCTGGTCCACAGGGGGAGCAGTACCACAATAGAAACTGCTGCCATTGCATCAGTTGCCAGGTAGTGTGTGATACATGGGGGTGCATCACCAATGTCTCTGCCCAGCATCCTGGCAGTGCACATGATTCTAATATCTGGCACTCTATCTCATTGTACCACCTCTTCCTGAATGGTAGGATGCCTAGTGGTCATCTTGTTGGTAAGTGGCAAAATATATTTTTTTGTGTGTTGCATTTAAATAGTTATTCATGTTAAAATGTATTGCTGAATACTATTTTTTTGTTTTGTCCCCTACCCACCCTTTTCTCTATCTCTCTCTTCTCAGATTTTTTTCTTTTTTTTTTTGAGGGGATGCTGGATATGCACTGGAACCATGGCTCATGACATCAGTGAGAAATCCAAGTGCAGCTGCAGAGGAGACATATTGCACATCCTTGTCCCAACATCATATTGTCATCAAGAGTGTCTTCGGCCTCCTAAGGAGTCAGTTTAGGTCCATGGATGAGTCAGGGGTACCCTTCAGTATGATCCAGATACTGCATGCAAGATGTCTACTGCACATTGCATTCTGTATAACATGATCATGCACTGGTCTGATAAAGTGACCCATGCTGTCATTGCAGCTCCAAGTTACAGTCTGACTATGACTAACAGTGACCAGCTAGCAGCAGCACGCTAGTGCATAACATACAGCTGCAACATATAAAGCGGTGGTGTCTAGTCAAGAACTGTGGCCATGACATTCAGGTTAGTGAGCCTTTTCTTATAAAATCACATATAGTATAACTGATGCATGTAATGATATCTGTAGGCTATGCTTTGTGGTGCATGGTTTGCTGTCACTGTACCTCTAACAATCTCTATCACCTTAAAATATTTTTATTATCTTTTAGAAAAGTTACTCATATTATTGTTGCTTAAAGTTATGTCTGAGTGCTCACTGATTTTTGTTTAGTGATGTTGAAAGGCATCATAAAAAAATAAATCTAATTTTTGTCAGCTTTGCTGAATAAGGTCAACTGTACTGCTTACATCAGTGTACAAGTACTCTGGAACCCCCAGACACATGCAGGCACCAAGTATATAAATACTGAATATTGTCAACAGTGAGTTACTTCATGAGGTCATGCATTGCAAATTCAAGTACTGCACTGCTTTTTTTATATTATGTCATCTCTTCTTAGATTATTCTGTGTACTGCACATCAGATTAATTTTATGCTGTCATGTACAATAATTTCTGACTTCTGAACCATAAAAAACTGACATTATTTATGCAGTGGGGAGGGTGAATTAGCACAAGGTAAGTTTACATGGCATGATACTCATTTTAATCTGTCACTGGCTTATTACATATTTCTGCTGAAAATGTTTGTGCATTACTATTATGTTAGAGGTAACTGTAACATACAGGAATAGTAATACATGTATCTTTGATTTTTTTCTACAATTCATTGATGGTGTACATACTAATTTAACAAGAATAAAATGCATACATTTGCAAACTTGGTTCCTCCCATTCACCCATTCTAGTTGAACATACTGCTATGTCTTTGAAGCTGATCACACCTCTCAACCTCTTAGAGCAAGAAATCTGGACAAAGCTATAAATAAAAGTGGGACAAATGCCCCAAAACAGGGACAATTTTTAAATATTGCTCTTACAAACATAGAAGATTGATAGAATAACATATATTGCATTAGCATGAATTTTCTGAAGGGTATACAGTCTGAAACTCAAGTGTCTTTCATTATTTTCTAATTTCAGTCTTTAATGATTTACCACTAATTTGTCAGAAAACCATAATTTTATGAAAAATGGACCAAAAATATGAGGCAAAAAATCTGGACATTCTGTAAAAAGCTGTACAGCTGAGAGGTATGAAGCTGATGCACTGTAGTTCAAAATCAAATGATTCATACAGATCTGGTGTAGATAGGCTAGGTGATGGCACGAATAATTTTAAGAGGGGTTACCATGAGAACTGTAAGGTCAATTGGTCTGATATCATGGTGTACATGATGCAGGGGATAGTGCTGACACTGATCTGACAGTACTGCATGACTGTGAACAGCAATGTAAGGTTGCCTACTCTAGCTGTAGATGAACACTGACATGGTCTGCATGAAATATGTTGTGCTAGTTCACCTTGACTACTTACTTTACTCTTTTGAGAAGCAATATAGTATCATATTATCTCCCATCACATGTCCAGATATTACCCTGTCCTCTGCCTCTTGCAAGACTTGACTACAGCTTGACTGTAGAATGCCTAACTAGTGTACAAATTGAGGTGGCACTGATGCCTGGTATGCCTCAATAGTATGCATCAGTATAATCTTGGCATTATCCCTACTTTGTGCTATTCCCAAGTAGTGCTGGAAATCATCACCCATACCCTAGATAATTCTGACAATCTCCAGCTGACTATCTGTGACACTGGACTGAAAGCTAAGAATGCCACAGCATGTTTCCTGTTGAGCAGCCAAACATTCTATGTTTCTTTGGGTAGTTGTAAGAAATTCCATTTGCAAATGCGTCAGTGTGGACACTTTTACCTCTGAATGGCTGCCATCATTTTCAAAGTGCTCCTAAGGGTTTGGAGATGCTGGTGTAGATTTGCAGGGGTGCTGCTTCGCTACAAGCATGAGTGGCATGTCAGCATGCGCTTGAGGCACTGTCACTTTCTGCAGTGTTACTAGCATGATGTGGGGTGCGAGATCCTGACATCAAACTTGGGGAATCCCTGACACTTTCTTCAGGCTGTCTCACAAACATAAGTTTGCTATCAGCAGCACCAACTCCCATTCTCCTCATTATATTATCAATGAGCTGTTTGTTTCTGATGTTGACCCTGAAACAAATTTGAAAACAACAATAATGAACTAGAATGCATGTGGTGAATTGGACACTTAACATGCACACTGCCTTCATTTCCATTCTGTGCTGATGTACAAAGTTTGCCCAATAATAATTAATTGTGACATGTTTAATGATATCAGTCTTTATCGTCATTCAATTCTCTATATAAAAATTTAAACCAGTCTTCGTGAGTAGATGAGTGCTTACAGCTCAACTTCCAAATGTCACAAATCCTGCAGTCATTGCTATCACAGGATGCACATCATATAAGTAAATTCATTGGTACTATGAAGCATTGCCCACCACCTCTAATTTTTCCTGTCCCACCATCTTCTATGTCATAGTTATCGTCACAGATGGACAAAAGGTGTAACAATTGATATGACTGTAAGATATTGGTATGAATTGGAAATAACCAAAAGAAACTGGACTGAGACTGGAATGAATGACTTTATCTGTCAATTATCCAGAACTGCACTGAAGAGGTGCCAGTTTCTCCTTTATGTGCCAAATCGTCTTGTACATTTCAGACTAAAGTCTGCAAATACTGCAGTTTGGTTAAAAATGCTTTATTAAATACAGTGGAGGTAGATGCTAGCAATATCTGAATACTGTATGCAATAACGGTGCCATTAAACTGAAATAGTCTGTAACTTCTGCACACATATTCATCATTTTCCTTTCCTCCTGAATAGCATAATTAATATTCTGGAACTCTGGATATTTGACCTGACTTCTGCACTCATACTGCATTGTCTGTACTACAATGACTTTCTGCATATCAATCCAAATGAACTAACTTAACTGACTGTGTCTGAAGTATTTCCTAATAATAACAAAACCCTGTAAGTTTCTACATGCCTCCTTAGCCTTGGTTCCCAAGGCTCGTAAGATATGTTTGCTCTCAATGTACTGCTCATTCTGTTTTTATCAGTATTCTTGACTGAACTATATTTTCACTGATTGAAAGTTCATTCACTGAAACTGTATGCACACTATGAAAGCTTGCTTTAACTTTGTTGCATTTCTAGACTTATGCAGGAGAATATGTATTGTTGTACATTTAAATGATACCTGATCTTACAGAAGTATTCCTGATCTGGTGTTAATTGAATAAGATTTGGAGCCCCACCCCCATCATGGTATGGGGAATTGAATTCTGCCTTACCTTGCTTCAATCACATGCTACCATATCATTTGCCCTTTTCTTGCACTGTGCCAATGCTTGATTTCTGCCACCTACCGCATTAATATCAATGACTGCTTGTTTCCAGGCCTTGTTCCTCTTGGTTTGTCTTGGCCCATCTTACCAAAAAGCAGTTTCCCCTTATGTCCTAAGTGCTGCCACAAGGACATGATTTTCCTTATGGCTGAAGTTATCCTTTCTCTGTTTTTGATCCTTTATTTTCTATCAGTATTACTTGTGAAAAAAAGGCACAGTCAGAAAGTGTGACAGTAATTTTTGGATATAATCATTTTTTAAAGTACAAAACATTGACTAAGTCTTCCTGCCACCCACATTAAATAAAACTGCTACTTAACCCAAACCATGTAATTACATAATAGAAAGCTCAGTATAACTACATAAAACTGCAATGTACTATTAACTTACAGTTAATTCTGGTCATGAATGCTATCATTTTTGTCACGAAAAGCATCCTTGCCCAATCCTCTGCCATTGTCATGTACTCGTAATTCTGCCATTTTTGTCATCACTGTCACTTTGTTTAATATTCACTGTTTCACTGACCCCAGGATTCACGAAGCCTCCGTGTAAGAGTTATAACTCTTACAAGGAGGCTGCAGTTAAACGGAGTGATGTCAGCATGCTTTGCATATTCATGAGAGCATGCTGAATCACACCTAAGTCTAACACGGTCCATGTAAGACAGTAGGGGGCGTGTCCGTAGGCTGAGCCCTGCAAGCGGACACGCCCCCAGAAGTGTAAAAGTGCCCAAAGTAAACACCCACAACAGAGTCCACGGAAATGTGAATAAACACAACACATGCCCCCACAGACTATGAACATAAAATATATATAAATGAACATGTTATATTTTTTAAATTGTAAAGATGTTTAACCGTGAGTGCGCTCGTTTGCGCGGGCATGCCCGTAGCGCAGCTACAGTTAGCAGTCAGTGGGAAAGCATATAAGAACTAAATATGCAAAATAAGCCAGTAAGCAATAGCGTAGCTGTAGAGATGTTGGCTGAAGAGCAGGCATTCATGGTTCGAGCCCCCACAACACCAATTTTTTTTTTTTCAAAATAAGCAGGAAACAAGTCCCTGACAAATATGTACACATAAAACCACAATTTATGTAAAATGTAATGAAATAGCCCATTTATATTGAAGACATGTGAGGTAACAAAAGAAGAAAAAATGCCAGATGTGCTCATAGCTGAGCTACAGTTTAACAGAGTGAGTGTATGTGCCCGTAGATGAGCACTGGTTTAACTGGCGCAAAATGAGTGCATGTAGCTGAGCAGTGGTCTAACACGCTAAATCTATGTGCCCCTAACTGAGCTGAGCGTAATATGCGTGCCGATAGCCAAATGAGGCTTAAAGCAGCGTACCCTGTTTGCGCGGAGCTGCGCACCGCGCAAACAAGCTAACCAACGGGCAATGTTGAGCAAGCCGTATCAAAACTGCCTTTACACAGACACACCCCTCAGCATGTCTAGACAGTCATGAAAAATAAAAAGCAGTGGCCAGGTTCAAACCCAGGATACTATACACCATAGTCAAGGTACAGAACCACTAAGCCATGACAGCAGTACCTTTAAATGCAATAATAGCTAATATATAGGAATGAATACAAACTAGAGCATGACAATGCAGGTTTACTGAAGTTGATACAATTCCAAAATGGCCAATCACAGATATGTGCGGGAAAAATGGACTATATAAGCCCCATAGGCGGGAATACACAGCATAAATGATTGTAGAACTGACCTGCAGGCAGAATGACAGGAGTAGGAGAGGGTAGTCGCTTTCAAGCACAGAGGTGGGGTGTTGAGGAGTCCAGGTACATGGTCTGGCTCCTAGTCCATAATCATGAGGCCCAACTCATGCAGGGCCAGGTCCTCTGGGGAGCATACAGGGCTGAGGCGTGGGACCGGTTGGCTCATGATCTCACCAGTGCCACAGGGATTCCAAGGACTGGTGAGCAGGTCCGTCACCACCATGCGGACCTGAAGAGACGCAAGCAGGACCAACTGAACCTTTGGATCCAGGAGACCCGGCAAACACCCAACGCCCCACTACTGAGTAAGTAACATTTAATTATGTATGTAAGAAATTAAACTAGCTGATATTATGGAGATGTGTATTCCAATATTACTTCATTTATATTACAGCTGCAGGTGTCCGTTCTGCGAACCGCAGAGCCTATGGCAATAGGCTGGTGCGGTTGCGCCACCAGGCAGGTCAGTAATCCACTACCAGTAACTGTAAAGAAATATAAAAGTATGACAGTTAGTAAAAGAGTGCAGTGTAGTCAGTAAGGAATAAAATCTGCAAGTAACAGTGTGAAAGTGTATGCAAGTATTGCTTGATTACAAAAGTGTGTTTCAGCCTGTAAGTTTAACCTAAACATGAAACTGTCCGACATATATTCTGAAATAAAAATGCCCTGCCTGTAAGAAAATAGTACACAACCTGCAGCAGGCTGAAAAGTGTAGCTGCAGAAGATGATGAAATCACATGTGTGAAATATATCCCTATGGAAATACTGAAACATGACAGAAGTGAGACTGCTGGAAAGGATTGTAATAACTACTGGTAAAACATGTCAATAAAGCCTAGAAGTACCATCCTGAATAGTAAAATGAAAGCAAGTGAGAGAGTGTGAGAAAGTGTCATGAATCCAGCAATACAGTAGTAATAACCCCTGAATAAAGTATACTGCAGTCAAGACAGAATGAAATGCATGTGAGATTCAAAACCAAACAGCAAAATCTGTTCAAAGTGTTGCTGCATCTGGAATGTGTATCCCAAAATCTGGATATGTTGCTCTCAGTCTGCAATATGCAGATAGGATGTTTGTCTGATATACCAAACATCTACACTTGTCTACAGCTATATAAAGCAAATGTAGCAGGATGATGTAGCTGAACAAAGCTAGATATGAATGTGTATGAAGAACCATAAAATGTATATTGATGTTGCAGTAACAGTCCTATCACCAAGTTGAAATAGTTATCATATAGGAAACTGTAGTTAGAACAGTAGTGTGTATATAACTGTAGCTATTAGAAATGTACAGCATATGTATTGTTATTCGAAGGTGTTAATATTACTTTCTTCACCCCACCCTATAACCACATATAACCCATTTCACATGAAAATGGTATGTGCAATCACAATTAACACCCCTGGACGTTTGTCCTGTTGGGTCATATATATTTGTATGTCTGTTGATGCATCTGCCCTGTTCATACATCCACACCTGATGGCCTGTTGCCATCAATTAACCCTGCATGTTGTTGGACTGTGTATTTCTGTTCAAATTATGCATGTGTTATGCACGCTGTTCAATGGTGTGAATATCTGGGTGTTTGGTTAATGGGAATACTAATGCATGCTGTTACAACTAATTGTGAATGGTATTATATGTCACTAACCCAAACTGTCATGACATAATGCAAAACATAGGACGACAGGGAAGGCGGGTTCCAGCGGACCCACCTCTCCCACCTCAGCTGGCGAGTGCACCTGGCACTAGTGCCGAGTCCGGACCCTCCTCCGGTGGCCCTGTGCCACCTGCGGGTGGAAGCGCTGCAGGGGATGGGGCTCGCCCCCCCTCTGCAAGTGTGGCCGGAGGAGAACCACCACTCACCCTCCATAGCGTCCGGACTGTGGTGCGTAGGGAGATTCGGGACTCTGTTCTTGAGCCCCTACGCCAGCTCGAGGCACGGTTGGCGCAACTAATGGGCATGCCTGTTGCCCCACCTACACAGCCCCGTCCTGGGCAGTGAAGGAACAGTGGCAACTGCCCATGGGTGGGGATATCAGTTCCACTGTTACCATCTGTGGGTTCATGTGCTCTGGATATCCAAACCTCCTTCCCAGTCAATTGCGTAACCCCCCCACATGTGTCATACACCACCCCTGTATGCGTCTTGTTTGTCTTGTCTGTTTACCTACCCAATCTACCTCCCCAGCTGTACCGACTTCCTTCACCTGACATACCACTCTCACCTGAAAAAAAAAAAAAAAAGGGCACTCTGTACCCACAAAAAAATTACGCCCCATACATAGCTGCCCATTCCGCACACATGTCTACTGGACATGGAACCTATCAATTACAATTGGCTGTACAACAAGTATTATTGTTGTCCTGACACCTCTCTCAGGGGTGGAAGGTTTCAAATGTCACACCAAATTACATACATATGCACAGCTGTTGCTGATGAAGAAATGGGCAGCTATCGGCCTTACCTACATCCCTCCTGCACATCCCAAGCTTGTTTCCCTACTGTCTTACCCTCTTTGTGACCCCTTTTTCACCACTTTCCTGTCTCCCCATTTTCTTTTCTTTCAAAGAAAATAGCGCGGGTGTGCGCAAGAGTAACCACGTTTAAGCAGTTGTAAGCGGGTGTGCGCAGAGCTAACCGCCAGTGCGCATGCGTGAGCTCCGCACAAACCAGCGCTAACCCGGTTACAACTGCTTAAAAGTGACTTAGTCACTTTGATTGACAGGTCCTGTACTCAGCTCAAAAGCAAAATAAAATCCCACTGTGAGTCCCGAACCCAGGACCTTGGAAACAGCAGTCTGCATGACTTACCACTAAGCCATGACTCTTATACAAGAACATTGTGCTAAAATAAATATATCATGTAATAGTAGGAATGAATGTAAAGGGAATATAGATGTGTAGTACACAAAGCATGCCATTTAGAATTACTATCAAAACTAGTGGATTTCCATAATAGTAGTGTGTGAACAGAAACAGCCATGCTAGTTGGAAGCTAGTAGGTAATAATGTCACTACAGCACCTTGCAAGCCACACACACACTCACAGCAGGATAAGCACTGCCCATACCCCACAACCTCTTACAGGAACACATCTGGACCAAGTAATAAAATATGCGGAGCAAAGGCCCAAAACCAGGGACACATTACAAATAATGTTACAACAAATGCAGACAGTTCAGAGAGTAACAGGGTCTGCACTTTGTGGGATGTTTGGAAGGGTATGCAGTCTGAAACTTGAATGTTTGTCACCATATTCTGACTTGAGCCCAGAGTGACTTGCCAGAAAAAGGTGTGCATGAGATATTGATCAAAATATGAGGCAGAAATGTGGACAACCTGCAAATATCTGTACACATGACGGGTCTGACACCACCATATTTGAATAGTTAAGAGCCTAGACATAGCAACAGTGAATGACTTACAGGGATGCCTCACAGACCCCATGTGAAATGTACAAACAGTAGGCAGAAAGGTGTAACACATGCAATGGTAACTATGGAGTCCTGAAAGTATTCATCACTTGCATGGCAGAAAAAGTGTAGTAATACATATGCTCATGCTAACCCACCATCACAACTGCAGCATACCAGACATTTTAATGGGTGTACCCCACTGATATGTACCATTCCATGAGGCACATAACAGATGAACCTGAAAGTCTCTGGGGCCTGCTCAGCAGCATACTCAAATACCCTAATAGATGTCAAGGCCCACACCATGGCCAGACCACACTGCATGCTCTAACACCCTAGCAGATGTAGCAAGCATTCCAAGGTGTGAATGTACATGGAAAATAGGAAAGCTACAGCAGCACAGTACAGTCAAAACACCTAGCAGGCATACAAGTAGTGACTGTAAAGGGCAACTATTGAAGCCTTAGCAACAAAGTGCAAGCAAAAGTGAAAGGAAAGCACACACACACACATTAACAGTAGTAGTAGTTGTAGGTGTCAGTGTACATACACAGTTAGTACAGGAAACTGGAGAAATGAATGGAGGAATGTTAATCTACAGCACACCTGGAAATATGAGAGAGATACCAACCTTTACACTCACAGAACATTGTCCACAGCATAACAGCATGGTCCCTGCCCTTAAAATCTGAAAGGGCTACGCCTATCTCCCATACCTTTTTATAGCACTGTTCTGAAATCACAGTGAGAACAGCAATCAGTACACAACTGGCTGCATGCAATTAGAAAATGCTGGCTAACAATTGGTGCAGAGGCCATCACATGGGCATATGCAGATACCTACAAAAGTATGCTGTACTCCCAGTCCACACATGCAATACTTTCATTGCACCCTGAGAAGGACGTGAGAGACAGACAGACAAAGAGAGAGAGACAGAGACAGAGAAAATTGCAATTAAGCAGACACAAACAAATTGTTCAGCAACAGCTACCTGAAAGCTGACAACTGGGAAGTGGAACAGCAGGACAGAGAACCAGACGGCAACACAAGCAGCTGTGCAATCACAGGTAATGTAAAGTAATACTATAAAGGTCTACATACTGTGAACCCTCCATATGTGTCATTGGTCTGTATCCATATGTATATGAAGATGTGTAAAGGGCAGGGGACATACAGCAACTATCAGTGAAGGCTGTACATACATTTGTATGTGAGAGCATCTATGTGCACATATCAATGTTGGTTGATTGTAGGTTGTAGTGCCATGTACAAAGTAGGTTTCACAGTTATGTATGTTTAGCAGTATGTTAGTGTGTGTATACAGTATGGTAGACAAATATGTTGATATACCTGTCTAACATGGATACGTATGTATGTCAACATATGTATGTGTATATATATATATATATATATATATATATATATATATATATATATACACAAGATTCAATAACCCAAAAAGAACGTATGTCTAAAAGTATCCAAGGAACCCACCAACGGAGGAAACAAATCGCGGTCACATACACTGTTCAAGATGAATTTCCACTGCTGCTGCCAGGAATATAATTACAGACACAGTCTCTCAATGAGGCTTTCAAAAAAGCCTTTACTGGCCGTAAAACATATAAAACGCTGCTTCCCAACGCTACTTACAAGTGAGCGTGATGCTGTTGAAGGGAGAAAGGTCACAACTCAAAACGTTGCTTCATAATGTTACTTCCATGCAATCATGTACTAGCCACAGATGCCAACACAAATGCTGCTTCCAACTCTGCTTCAAAATAAGCATGCTGCTGCTGGTAGCAAATAGCGTGCTATAAAAGTTCAAATAGAAGTAATAAAACAAAACTTCAGTGCTCTCCACTTTCTTCAATGCAGGAAAATGAATTTAATTCGTAAGCACTTTCACGGTCACAGCCGCTTCATCAGACATTAAAACAAACAGGAAGTAACAAGCACTTTAAATATTCAACATCCTATAACAGATTTAAAGCGATATATACACTGATCTAAAATTCTTGATGCAACATCTAAATATTGTACTATACTGTAAATCTAATATGTTATGCATTAGTTCATTCAAATATAGATGTGAATGTAAGTATAAATGTATAAAAACTAAAACATTACTAATAGAAATATATAGAGGATCAAATCACCATTATAACAACATGCATATAAAACACATAGAATAAACATAAAAAGAAGAACATTAACCTACACATGTCAACCAGCAAAATACAACCATAAAAAGTTACTTAGTGCACATATAGAGGTTACCCTATAAATATTATAAAATGCAACTGGTGCAATATGAATTAAAAACATTCAGTTAAACAAATAAGGAAGATCATAATGGTCTACCTTTCAGAATCGGTTTCAAAGGGACCGATTCATTCAAACCTCTCCCTCTATGTGCTGCCAGACGAATAATCCAGCGTGTCTCTGCCTCCTCAGTTGAATTGGTAATGTCGCCCCCCCTCAGGTTTAATGGTTGTACATGTAATACCTGGAAAGTAAAATAGTGATTGGTCCCTTCATTCAATATGTGCTTAGATATAGCACTACTAATCTCACCCCTGGCCAAACAGTATAGATGATCACGGATTCTCTCTCTGAGGGACCTGTTGGTTTTTCCAACATAAAATTTAAAACAGATTTGACAAGTAGCAACATATACTACGTTGCGTGTTGAGCAAGAAGCATGACATCTGATTTCCCATAATCTGCCATTATTGGAGTTCCTAAAGTACCTCGACTCATCAATATGTCGGCATTGCGGACATGCACCACATCTAATAGTGCCATGATCTACCCTAGCATGATCAAACTCATTGGTCCCTAAGTTGGGAAAACACAGCTGCTGTTTCAAATTTTTCAGATTCTTAAAGGCATAGTTGGGACAATTCCCTACTATTGCCTTTACTCTGTCATCAACTAAAAGTATTTTCCAATTATCAAATATAGCCTGTTGTATTAACTGTACATTTTGACTATACGGAAGGACTAGAGGTAGCTTCATATCTGGCTTATGATATTCTTGCTTTTCATAATTCATTGAGTAATAGGGTCTTCCTTTAGTATGCCTATATTTTTGTGATCTATTGCAAGTCTCGCTTACTTCTTGAGCATGATATCCTCTACCTATAAAACTTTCTTTCAACTTGTTGAGTTCATATCTATATACAGTGTCATCCGAACACAGTCTAGAGACCCTTAAGCTCTGACCATTTACAATACTGCGGAAAGTATTCTGCGGGTGCATACTCTCTCTGTGCAAAAAGCTCGGTCTATAGCACCCTCAAATCCCCTTCTTTAGGAGATTCGTGGATGACCTCTTTTTCCTATGGAAAGGCACCAAAATCGAACTAGATGAATTGTTACTAACGGTAAACACAATGGAAGGATTTTTGAAGTTCACTATGGAATCCTCTAAGGAATCCATAAATTATTTAGATGTGAACATTTATCGTGACAACAATAAATTCTTAACCAAGCTATATAGGAAAGAATGCTATAGACCGAGCTTTTTGCACAGAGAGAGTATGCACCCGCAGAATACTTTCCACAGTATTGTAAGTGGTCAGAGCCTAAGGGTCTCTAGACTGTGTTCAGATGACACTGTATATAGATCTGAACTCAACAAGTTGAAAGAAAGTTTTATAGGTAGAGGATATCATGCTCAAGAAGTAAGTGAGACTTGCAATAGATCACAAAAATATAGGCATACCAAAGGAAGACCCTATTATTCAATGAATTATGAAAAGCAAGAATATCATAAGCCAGATATGAAGCTACCTCTAGTCCTTCCGTATAGTCAAAATGTACAGTTAATACAACAGGCTATATTTGATAATTGGAAAATACTTTTAGTTGATGACAGAGTAAAGGCAATAGTAGGGAATTGTCCCAACTATGCCTTCAAGAATCTGAAAAATTTGAAACAGCAGCTGTGTTTTCCCAACTTAGGGACCAATGAGTTTGATCATGCTAGGGTGGATTATGGCACTATTAGATGTGGTGCATGTCCGCAATGCCGACATATTGATGAGTCCAGGTACTTTAGGAACTCCAATAATGGCAGATTATGGGAAATCAGATGCCATGCTTCTTGCTCAACACGCAACATAGTATATGTTGCTACTTGCCAAATCTGTTTTAAATTTTATGTTGGAAAAACAAACAGGTCCCTCAGAGAGAGAATCCGTGATCATCTATACTGTTTGGCCAGGGGTGAGATTAGTAGTGCTATATCTAAGCACATATTGAATGAAGGGACCAATCACTATTTTACTTTCCAGGTATTACATGTACAACCATTAAACCTGAGGGGGGGGCGACATCACCAATTCAACTGAGGAGGCAGAGACACGCTGGATTATTCGTCTGGCAGCACATAGAGGGAGAGGTTTGAATGAATCGGTCCCTTTGAAACCGATTCTGAAAGGTAGACCATTATGATCTTCCTTATTTGTTTAACTGAATGTTTTAATTTATATTGCATTAGTTGCATTTTATAATATTTAGAGGGCAACCTCCACATGTGCATTAAGTAACTTTTTATGGTCGTATTTTGCTGGTTGATATTTGTAGGTTAATGTTCTTTTTATGTTTATTCTATGTGTTTTATATGCATGTTGTTATAATGGTGATTTGACCCTCCATATATTTCTATTAGTAATGTTTTAGTTTTTATATATTCATACTTACATTCACATCTATATTTGAATGAACTAATGCATAACATATTAGATCTACAGTATAGTACAATATTTAGATGTTGCATTAAGAATTTTAGATCAGTGTATATATCGCTTTAAATCTGCTATAGGATGTTGAATATTTAAAGTGCTTGTTACTTCCTGTTTGTTTTAACGTCTGATGAAGCGGCTGTGACCGTGAAAGCGCTTACGAATTAAATTTATTTTCCTGCATTGAAGAAAGTGGAGAGCACTGAAGTTTTTGTTCTATTACTTCTATTTGAACTTTTATAGCACGCTATTTGCTACCAGCAGCAGCACGCTTATTTTGAAGCAGAGTTGGAAGCAGCGTTTGTGTTTGCATCTATGGCTAGTACATGATTGCATGGAAGTAACGTTAGGAAGCAACGTTTTGAGTTGTGACCTTTCTGCCTTCAACAGCATCACGCTTACTTGTAAGTAGCGTTGGGAAGCAGCGTTTTATATGTTTTACGGCCAGTAAAGGCTTTTTTGAAAGCCTCATTGAGAGACTGTGTCTGTAATTATATTCCTGGCAGCAGCAGTGGAAATTCACCTTGAACAGTGTGTGTGACCGCGATTTGTTTCCTCCGTTGGTGGGTTCCTTGGATATTTTGGATATATATATATATATATATATATATATATATATATATATATATATATATATATATATATATGATATGCATATATGTATACATACATAGAGAGAGAAATGTAGGAATACATAGACAGATGTAGATAGAATATTGTACAAACATATCTATGTAATGCACACATACAGATATAGATATATGTAGATACATATACATAGACAGACTGATCTGACTATCTACAGGTATGACTGTATATGATGACCTGCAACACAGCCTGTCCCACCCCCTCTGTCACTCACACCCCCTCTGTGTCCCCCCCTCCACATCTATAGCAATATATGTACATCAATATATATATATATATGTGTATATGTATACAGACATATATATATATATATACATATAGATATATCTATATGCATATATATATATATATATATATATATATATATATATATATATATATATATATATAGAGAGAGAGAGAGAGAGATGTATATAAATTCTGAGTGAGGCACATGTGTACAGATGTATTGCAACAGGTGCCTGGTGACAAAGGCATGGAGTGAACACCAGTGTCAAAACCGGAGTACCATACCACATTCCAGATCACCTACACCAGTAACCACCAGATATGTGATTGGCTGCCCACCACTGCATGTGTCAGGGGTGAACAGGGTCATAAATGTGTACAATAGTGGCCCCAATGATATTCACAGTGGCACACTATCCCTGAAATACCTGCACATGGTATGTGTCAGCGGACATGGTGTGTCAGCTATGGACATGTAGGTCGGTGTACCCCTCCACACCACATAATGGATGCCATGGTATGGACCTCACATGACAGCTACAGATATGGAGAAGGACACAGTGACATGTACAACACTGTGACAATGCACTCAAACACATTACCAATGCACAGTTGCTGACAACACCACAGAGTACACATATACTACCCACATAGAGGTTACCACTCCCGGATTTACATATGTAAGTCACACCCATGACAGATGTCCAACAACCATAGTAACACCTCACACCATCCACAACCTACATGTCTGCTGTGTGTCGTCCGTGCCACTGCAATAGAGTGCACATGTGGAGGTAAGAGTTCCTACTCACAGATAAGACATACCCTGCAATAAACCACACAGTGTTAAGAAGCAAGACTCCCCATGAGTACATGTCTCACATACCCCTGCTGAATGTTAGTCAGATAGGTAATATGCCATATGAGTCACCCTGTGTAACTGTGTGACAGCAGCAGGTACCATCACACCACGTGTCACAATGGTCAGGGTAGCAGAACAGTACGCTGCTGTAGTCCCAGGGACATAGCATATTGTATAGTATTGTATTGTAATTTAATGTATTGTGTTGTATTGTATTGGTATGTTGAGGTGCCTCCTTCGTGGAGTGGAACCACTGCTGCTGTGCGCCAGTGTACAGGTACATATCCTGTAGTCAGGCTAGTGTTACATAGCACTTCTATATGTGTGTTTAGCTCCTGTCAGAGTTTATGTAGCATGCAACTGGGGATACCATCAGGTCCCATTCATGTTGTGTATTCTGCTGTCATGAGGGTGGCTCTCACCTGGACATCTGTGATGACAGGGAGGTTACAGTCAGCTGGGATAACTATGTCTTATTTTGGGGGAGAGGGCAGGGTGACACCTGCACTGAACCTGTCTGCCACAATGGTGTCAATATCTGTGGTGTCAGTGAAATATGTGTTGTTGTGTACTAACTATGGGCATAGAGGATGGATCCTGACCAGGTTGCTAACATAACTGAAGAAGGCCTTCTGGTTATCTGTAGTGTCCCTCTTGATTTCCCTCTCAAAGTTGCCCATGGATGTTTGTATGATGGAAAATAGATCCTTACTAGTGCTGCTCAGACATGCCCTCCCTTTATGGAATTATGCTCTGTCTTGCAGTAGCTTCCATCTTCTGTAATACAATCTGTCTATGCCTGGGGTCCACCAGACAGGATGCTGTCCCTTTGTGGAGAGTGTCTTGGTCATATATGGGATTGCATGATCCATGCATTCTCGGAGATGTCTGTAGAAAGCAATTGTGTAGGGGTCAGCATTGTGGGTTGTATCTGTCACTGGCACAGTGGGCTGAAAGGATGCCATGTCACTGTTACAAAGTGTAAAGTTTGTATCTGTAATGTTATGTACTATAGTCATTTGTGCTGGTGGTGGAGGTGGGATATGTATATCCAGGGCAATCAGTGTGTGGTCAGCTCACAGTAGTTGATGATGTAGGCCATACAGTACCTAGATACAACCCCCCAGAGTGAGGAGGTGCTCTTGACCTGAATCAGTGTTCTGACTGCTGGGGTTTGGTAGTATGTCGTATGGAGTGTGCCAGGTACTGTTGCACAGTTGCTGGCTGAGCACTGATACAGGGCCATCTACATGTGTATCCACCAATAGGTTCATAGGTTCATCGGTTCATACTAGGCTATCTGCCCAAGGGCATTTATAAGCCTAGCCCATAGTTATTTGGCTTTCACCACCCCTTTAGTTTGAATAAAACTATGCCTATTATTTTGCTGTGCCTCTGTCAAGCAGTGACACTGAAGTAATCCCTGGGGTATATCTGCGATCCCCCATCCATTGGTCAAGATTCCTCTTGAACAAGGCCAGCGAGGTGCTCTGCCTCACATGTACCGGGATTTTGTTCCACAGCATAGGGAGTCTCTGGGTGATGAATCTGTCCCTCCAGCATGTTCTATTAATAACCGTGTCAAGGTTTAAGTCTCCGCCTTGTGGTTCTGAGGGATCTAGATTTTTGAGGTGAAGCATATTCATCAAATCAGGGTTTGACATGGCCTTATATGTCAGGCACAGGTCACCTCTGAGCAAGCGGTATGAGACTGAATAGAGCTGGAGTTCTTTCAGTCGGGCAGCATAAGACATATTTTTGAGACCCTTTATCCTTTTGGTGAGGAACTTTGGGGCCTTTCCAGCTGCTGCAGGTGTCTGGTCAGATACATTCGAATGGGGCATTGTACTCAATCATAGGTCTAATGAGTGATGAGTACAGGGGCGATGACCTCCTTGATCTAGATGTGAATCCCTTCATGATCAGGTGGGCAATGTAGAAGGTTTTCCTAACTACTTTAGCAACATGAGTGTCAAACGAAAGGCTACTGTCAACCTGGGTCCCCAGATCCCTGATGACTTCTTCTGTGCTCAGTGGATTGCCACCTATATGGTAGCTAGGGGTAACCTTGTTTTTCCCGAAGGGTATGACTATGCATTTCTTGGCATTTAACTTTAGGCCATGGCTCTGGCACCAGTTATCCATTTCTGTGAGGCCCTTCTGAAGGATATCTATGTCAGATGTGTTTTCGACTATGGCGACCAGTTTGCAGTCATCTGCAAACTTTGTCAGCCATAAACCTCCTGTGTTTGCTTGTACTTCAGAAAAGTAGATGCCGAACAAGAGTGGACCCAGGACTGAGCCCTGTGGGACACCACTTGTGACAGGCTTTGAGTCTGACATGGCTCCAGCAACTCTGACCCTGTGGGTTCTGTCACTTAGCCAGTTTGCAACCCATCTTGTGATGTATGGGTTTACATTCAAGCTGATGAGTTGTTTGATGATACCTGAGTGGGGTATTGTGTCGAAGGCCTTTGCCAGGTCAAGGTAGGCTGTATGGACTGCCTTTCCCTCATCAATGGCCTTGGTGACTGTCTCGAAAAAGTCAACCAAGTTTAAAAGGCATGATCTGCCTTTGACAAAGCCAAACTGGGTTGGATCCAAAGTCTGCAAGTTCCTATGTCTTTATTTATGAGTTCCATTATGATCCTCTCCATGGCTTTGCAGATAAGGCTTGTCAAGCTAATGGGACGGTAATTTCCAGGGTCGGCGGAGGCACCGCCCTTGTGAAGTGGGACCACAGTCGCCGTGCGCCACTTCTTGGGTAATGATCCTGAGGTGAGGCTAAGATTAAACAGCTGTCCTAACTGGGTTTAATTCCTCATTGAGTTCATGGAGCACACAGCCGGGACACCATCCGTCCCATGGATGCTGTGTTTTTGCTTTGGAGAGAGCAGTTCTCACCTGGGCGTTGGAGATGTTTGGGGCTACAATCCTCTGGTATAGATATCTCTCCTTTGGGGAGCGGGGAGAAGTTTGCACTGAACCTGTCAGCCAGTATGTTGGCAATGTGTGTAGGTTCAGTAATCTTCACATCATTTTGAACTAATTCTGAGCATATCTGGGAGTTTCCTCCTGGGTTTCTAACATAGCTAAAGAAGGCCTTATGATTGTCTTTTGAATCCTTGGCGATTTTTCTCTCAAAATTTGCCTTGGATGATTTTATGAGAGCTCTTAGTTTTTTACTTATAATGATCAAGGGTGTCTTACCTTTCAAGGATTTTGCTCTATCTTGCAGTAGCTTCCTCTTTTTGTTGTAGAGCTTGTTTATGGCTGGGGTCCACCAGACTGGACGCTTGCCTTTGGTACAAAGAGTCTTAGTTTTGTTTGGGATTGCCTGATCCATGCAATCCTGTAGGTGCTGGTAGAAGGCATTTGTAAGTGATTCAGCGGTTTGAGTAATGTTTACCACTGGCTCAGGGGCCTTAAAGGAGACCACACTAGTTTTTAGAAGTGTGAAGTCGGCTTTTGAGAAGTTTTTCACTGTGGTCTTTTTTGTTTCAGGTGGGGCGGATGAGGACCTCCAGCGAGATTAGTTTATGATCTGATCTCACCAGTGAGGGGTATACTTCCGGTGTTGAACATTGTGATCCCATGTTCGTGATGATGAGATCAAGTATGTTTTCTCCTCTTGTGGGGATGGTGACTAGTTGCTCCATGGCATTTGAGTTTATGAACTCCAGGAACCTTTGGGCTAGAGTGTTTCGGCTTGAGTAGTGTTCCCAGTCTATATTAGGGTAGTTGAAGTCACCTAGTATGATGGTGTTTGGAGATACATTTATCCCCTCCATTGTTTTCAGGAAGGCCATGTGTGGTTCCTGAGTTTGAGAGGGTGGCCTGTAACATGCTACAAATTGCAGAGCAGTCTTGCCTATGGTTAATTGCACCTGGATGGTCTCCGATGCATCGTGTGTTGCCACCAACCTTGAGGTGTGGGTGTCCTTTATGAATATGGACACCCCCCCCCTCCTTTCTTGGTGTTGTCCGGATTTTGGGGCCGGAACGCATGATATGAGGTGAAACCTGCTAGTGCTGGGGTGCTCTCAGGAGCCTTGAACCAGGTTTCTGTCACAGCACAGACATCGATGTTCTCCATACTGAGAAGGGCCTCGAGTGTGTGCATCTTGAGATTGAGACTTCTGGCATTGAGCAGCATTACCCTTAGTTTTTACTTTTTGTGTTCTAGGGTGGTAGGTTTAGAATTTGAGCCTTGCCTAAAAAGGCACTATGGGGTGGCAAGAGCCTTTCCAATATCCGAAGCCTAGGGTGACAGGTGCAAGCCATCCCTTGAAGCAGCGTGGCTTGTCCAGCATGTCATCCCAGGCAGACAGACATTGATCCCTTTGAATGACACCAGAATTTAAGCCAATTATTAAAGCTGATCATCTTATCACTGTATTGTGGCATCATTCTAGGTGAAGGTAGGATACTGCTCAAGGTCAGGGTCATACCTGCCTGGGCTACATAATCAGAGAGCTCCTCAATGTCTCTTTTCATGTAGTCCAGGAGGTACGCCTCAGGTCGTTGCCACCAGCGTGGACAATGGCTGAGTCGTACTTGTACCTGCTGTTGAGAGACCTGAGTGCTTGTGTTATGTGGCGGATTCTAGCCCGACAGGCAGCTTACTGTGACCTTCTCCTTACTCAGTCTGGTGAGCGGGACGCCAGTGTGTCTGACTATGGAATCACCTATGACAAGTATGTTTGGTGTTGTATTTGGCCTTAAGGGCAGTGACTGCTTTGCACACTGATTTTGTTGTTTATGTGTTGTTTGTGTGGTGTATTGAGTTTGCAGTTGCTTGGGTGTCTGCTTTGGAGGCCTCTGCTGTTTAGGTAAATTTTTACTCAGAGCCTCGAGTATGTCTTAGTGTGTTTATGTGTTTGATTCAGTGGTGTGGTTGAGTTATGTGAGACTGGTATTGTGGTGTGTGTAGTTGCCTTCTCCTCCTGCCTGGTCTTGCCAGTCCTGAGTTGAGAGAGCTCAGCCTCCAGTCTGGCTAAATAGCTGCATCTCTCACAAGTGTTAGTGTTACATGGGAGGAGGAGATGGTTGTCCGTGTACATGAGGCAATTGTAACATTGTCTCAGAATTCCCAGATTCACCAAATGGGCAGGAGAGGACGCCAGCATCTGACCCTTCGACATGCTAGAAAGAATTATGAGACAGACAGATGCTACATATGTGAGATATGTTGTATCATAACAGTCGGGTAGCATGTGTAGTATGTGTGCCAAATTCTGCTGACATATATTGCTGATACCAGGTTATTTTTTTTCTCAGGTACATGGCCCACCCGCGGAATCCCACCTACTCCACAGCTGAGGATGAGGAGATACACCAGAGCCTGGTGCAGGATTATGCAATACTCTTTTCCCGCACCAGCCATAATCAGCAGGAGAGGGCTGCACTGTGGCAAGACCTTGTCCGTCTGGTAAATGACATAGGCACGCATAATAGGACATATGAGCAGGTACGACATCACTGCAGTGATTTAATCAGACATGTCCGTCAGCGTGCGTCGGATATCCACAGGCAACAGGTTGCCACAGGTGGTGGGGTGGCTACACATCCCCCACTCACCAGACTGGAGGGACTACTCATGAGTGTAGTGGCTCCAGTCCGCCAGCAACAACAACAGCAGCAGACATGCATTATGATGGAGGCTGGAGCCACACAGCAGCAAGACAGTGAACATGCAGGTAATATGCCATATGTATAGTTGACTGTTGTGTACACTGGTAGTTAATGCATGTGTGAGGTGTGTCCTTGGTTTGTAGCTGTCACCATAGTATTTAATGTGCAAGTGTGATATCCTCAATATTAGCAGCTGACCTGTGAAATGCGACTGTTGTACTACTGAACTGTATCATACTCAGTAACAATGGCACAGTTGTGCCCACTGACATTAGTTTCTTCACATCTGCAGGACCCTCTGGTATAACAGCAATGCAGGCTATCCATGCTGGTGAGTGTGTATTAACAATTCCTGTAATAGTGTTGATAGTAATAGTACTATTTGGCTCACTTAGTAGTGCTCTTTGTATGCATGTAGGTGTGTCTGTGTCTGTGTGTTGATATCACGCATACTGAGTACTGTACAATTGTGTGAAACTGTGTGCATGTGTGCATGTGTGCACGTGTGCATGTGTGCACCTGTGCATATGTGCATGTGTGCACCTGTGCATATGTGCATGTGTGCATGTGTGCATGTGTGCACCTGTGCATGTGTGCATGAGTGCATGTGTGCACCTGTGCATGTGTGCACGTGTGCATGTGTGCATGTGTGCATGTGTGCACCTGTGCATGTGTGCACCCGTGCATGTGTGCATGTGTGCACCCGTGCATGTGTGCATGTGTGCATGTGTGCACCTGTGCATGTGTGCATGTGTGCATGTGTGCACCTGTGCATGTGTGCATGTGTGCACCTGTGCATGTGTGCATGTGTGCATGTGTGCATCACTGGTAATGTGTAGACATTCAAAGAATAATCCACGACCTTGAAGAAAGGAACCGGTACTCTGCTAAAGTCCACAAGGCTGTATTTTTATTTCTGAAGTATTCCAAAAGTCACAGATAAAATCACACAAGCGCTTTCGCTCAGGCAATCCTGAGCTTTATCAAGTGAAAACAAATTGCAGTGTGCAGTAACCTCCATTAAATAGCCTGGCAATTATACAATTAATTAATTAGTAAATCTAGTACTAAGGTGTGGTGCTTTAGAGTTGGGTGTTAAAAAAGTTAGTCATATATCACCTCAAAAAATGAAATGTTTGCAATAACATATGCACTTAAATAAAAATGACTAACCATAAAAAACATTTTAAAATGCCAGTTTCCTAGGTTTCAGAACATAGAAGTCTGAAGTCTGATTGGGGTTGTAGATTGTTAAAGAATATGCTTAAAGATGTGTTTAGATTGTCAGTGAATTGTTAAAAAAATTTTTTCATTATTACTTTACACTGATAAAAACATGCAATAAAATATGCGTGAGATATTTTTAATGCCCATCCATATAACATTTCATATAGAATTTGATTTATTAGTCAGAGTCCTATAACCGTGGATGTTCAATAATTTAATATGCTGTGTGGGGATGCTGTGGTATGAAGGGGGTCAAGTGTGAGAGTTATAACCTAGCCCTCCTAAGCTTGAGGACCGGTTTAATGCTGATCGTCCCATTCAGACCTGGTGGCTTCCCTGCATTCAGTCTCAACTGCCATAATAGTTCACGGTAGCCCAAGGTGGATTCCCAGTCACCACCTCTTGCATCTGGCTCAACCTGTTCCAGAACTAGAAACTGGATTTTGGGTTCTGGGCAGGAGAGTGAGTGTTTGTAGAAGGCGTTGGTTTCCTTCTTCCTGGTCATGTCATAAAGATGCTCGTGATACGTTTTCTTAATTCCTCTCAGTTTTGCCCACATAGAAACTTTGACAGTTGGTGCACATCCCCAAGTATACGACCCTCTAGAGGCACAGGTGTAAAATCCAGTGGGTGTATCTTGTAGTTCCTAGACGGGAGGTATGGTGCTGTTTCTTTGGATATGGCATGACATTGGGCACAGGCACCACATTTGAATGTGCCCAGCCTTGGTTGTTTTACCTTCATCTTTTTCTTTGATTTCTTTCAAATAATTCCTTTAAATTAGCCCTCTTTACGAACAAAACTGGGTTTAGGTGGTATGTAGTCCTTTAGTTCTTCAAAGAGGGTTAAAACCGGCCAGTGATGTAAGATTGTTTCTTCAATTCATAGGAATTTGATGAGTATGTGTGTGCAAAACTGTTAGTGTGAACAGTATCCTTGTTTTGTGTATTGTTGGTCACTGGTACAACCCCCCCCCCTAGTATTGGTTTGTAGAGGGAATGTCATGCAGATTTTACCTCTGCTGCTAGAGTTAGAAATAGTTCCAGAGGGTAACCTCTCTCCAAGAAAAGGTTTTTCAAAAATTCCACCTCAGAATCAAAATCTTTCTCCGTACTGCATATTCTACTTGCTCTGATGAGCTGCCCTTAATGATCCCCTCTTTTGATATGGTGGGTGGGCACTTTCGAAGTGTAGCAAGGAGTTAGAAAATGTTGCCTTGCGATGTAGTTTGGAATGGAAAGTTTTCTGATTGTAGTCCTTGTAAAGAGTAATGTCCAGATAATGAAGTTCGTGCTGATCCACTGTGTGTGTGAATTGTAGGAAATTCATTGTTGAATTGATGTGTGTAAGGAATTCAGATAGGTTCCCTTCAGAGCCAGACCATAAAATACAGATGTCATCCAAGTAACGTCTGTAGAACAGAATGTGATCTTTCCATGGGGGTATTAAAACGAATGTATGCTCCCACATGTGCAATACTACATTTGCGTAGAAGGATGCACAAGATGCCCCATGGCAACCCCTTGCGTTGCGGTATAATTCACCATTAAAAAGATGAAGTTGTTGGACAAAACCATCTCCATCATTTCGTAAGCAAGTTGGACATTTTGTTACTAAGGGTTGTCTTCTGGCCTAGAAATTGGGCAAACCATTCCAAACCTTTTGATGAGGGATGCTGGAAAACAGATCTTTGATGTCCACTGTGACCATTAAGGTGTCTGGGGAGTAGCAAGAGGTGGGAATGTCCCGGAGGAAGTGCCAAGAATCCTTGCAGACGTGTGACAATAAAGACGTGTATTCTTTGGTCATGTAATCAATAAATTTTCCCAGGGGCTCAGTCACTCCACCTGCTCCTGATACAATCGGCCGGAATTGTAGTGGATTTATTCCTTTGTGGGTTTTAGGTATCCCAAAGATGACTGGTATTCTGGGCTTTTCCACATGTAAGTAGTTGTAGACCTTTTCATTGATGGCCTGTTGTAATAGAAGGTCACTAAGATAGTACTTAATCTCAGCAAAGGCTATATTGATCTCGTTCGTGAAACCGTCTGTATTGTTCGTCATTCTGCAACATAGTGTGCATGTGGGCTTCAGAGTCCTCTGAGAACATAAGGACAATTCCCCTCCTTTATCAGGTTTCATGACCCTGATTTTTCTTCATGCAAGTGTTCAATAAAATTCATTTCTTGTTCAGAAAAATTTGGATGAAGTAGAATTTCTTGATTATTATATACTTTCCTGAAGTCATTCTCCACTAACTTTTCAAAAAGAGGATTATTGGGTGTAGTGGGGGGTTAAAGAGACTTGTACGCGTTGGGCCTGCTGCATTAAGTGTTTGCCCTTTAAAAATCAAATTTAAGTTTAAAGCTCTGGTAAACATTTTAAATCTATCAAAGCTTGTGTTAAATTCATGGGTTTAGTTGGGACAAAATGTAGCCCTCGGGTGAAAATATCAAAAGCATTTGTAGGAAGGCTCATGTCCGTGTAATTGTATATGGCAAAGTTGTTTCTCCTTAAAATAGTGCAGTTACCCTCAATATTAGTAGGGTTTTGATTGTGTAAACCCAGATTTGGGGCTTGGTCAGTTATAGGATCATCCAGGGATGTTAGGGTAGTTGGTGTATGGTGGTTTGTTAGTGAACAAAATTCCAAGACCTCGGTGCCTGTCTTTGTCTCTGTCCCCAAACCCGGTCTGGCGGGTTCTGTTGAAAATCCTGGTTGTTAGTACCCTTCTGTTCTTCTCTGCTAGCCTTTCACTTCTTCTAAGGGGTTCCTCTTGTCTGTCATATGTGTCACTAGCCCTATCTGTGTTTGTGGTGTTGTTTTTGGAAGAAGTTTTATTGTAACCATTGGGGCTAGGGTAGGCAAGGCCATCCCTGTATTCGATGAGATCACGTTCTAATTTTCTTAGTTTTCTGTTGAGAATCTTATCACAAAAAACATCAACATTATCAAAACCTTGTCATAGTTTGGTTTAAAAGCACTAAAATTAGTACTAGATGTTAACTCATTGTTTAAAGTGTCTAGCTCATTCATTAATGTTTGTGCTTTCAGTTCATATTCCCTACCATTACATGCAACATTTCCAATCCAGCTTTATCAAAAATCTCACACAAGTTAAAATAATAATCAGTACCATACTGGACATTGTTTGGAAATTTAAAAAAGCGTAGCCCTTTCGGGACACGTTTTTACTCTCAGACATTCATTCAAGTAGTCTATCTCTAGCTGTGTACTCCTTAAGGAGTATAATTTGTCCTTGAACAAGTCCATGCTCTGATCAAAGTTAGAGAAATTGTTAGAATTGTTACTACCTTTAGAAAAGGTGAAGCGTTGTCCAGCCCATTTTGTAAAGTTTACATCCTTGTTTCTATGTTTCAAAGCAGGATTACTAGTTCCATTGGTCCCTAGTTGTACGTTAGTTTCAGGAGCTCTGGTAGCTTCATGGCGATGAGTAAAGTTGTTTCTTTTGGATCCGGCGCCAGACATGTCCGTGGAGGATATAGTGGAGCTTGTACCCTCTTCCGGGTCCGCAATTACCGGTAATCCAAAGTTATTTTGTAGTGCTTGTTGCTGGTTGCAAGCTAGCCCTGGTGAAGCAGCCGTAGTGGGTTTCAGCAAGTTAGTGAGCTCCTTGAGTGCAACCAGTACTTGGTTGAACTCTGCTCTGCTCACCGGAAGATCGTTTGTAGTGTTTTTCAGCATTTCAGGAGTTTCTCCTGGGTTAAAGGTTTCTTCTCCGTTGGCCATGGCAGACAAGATCAAGTGAAGTAATGCACAAAAAACCAAAGACAAGCAAAGAATAATCCACGACCTTGAAGAAAGGAACCGAACTCTGCTAAAGTCCACAAGGCTGTATTTTTATTTCTGAAGTATTCCAAAAGTCACAGATAAAATCACACAAGCGCTTTCGCTCAGGCAATCCTGAGCTTTATCAAGTGAAAACAAATTGCAGTGTGCAGTAACCTCCATTAAATAGCCTGGCAATTATACAATTAATTAATTAGTAAATCTAGTACTAAGGTGTGGTGCTTTAGAGTTGGGTGTTAAAAAAGTTAGTCATTATATCAACTCAAAAAATGAAATGTTTGCAATAACATATGCACTTAAATAAAAATGACTAACCATAAAAAACATTTTAAAATGCCAGTTTCCTAGGTTTCAGAACATAGAAGTCTGAAGTCTGATTGGGGTTGTAGATTGCTAAAGAATATGCTTAAAGATGTGTTTAGATTGTCAGTGAATTGTTAAAATTTTTTTTTCATTATTACTTTACACTGATAAAAACATGCAATGTAGACATTGTAAACTGTGTTTCCTGTTTCCCTCCCACAGGTTCTGTTGCTGCTCTGGTGTCATGTAGCAGGGAACCTGAATCAGGTGTCATGGGTACTGATAATGATGACATCTGTGTAATGGCGCAGGAAAGTATGCCAGGGTCCGCCATTGGTCAGCTGATTGACAGTACACAGCTGTCGACCCCATCAATGCGCACAGTTATCCTGCCAATACACCCTTTGTCACCAATGTCCCTAGGTGATGGACAGCATACAGTGGGCATTGACCAGGGTAATGTGGTATCTGTGGCACATGCCTCCCCACACAGCAGCCATGGGCATGGCCCAGAGATGGTACCACACAGACAGATGTCCAGGGGTTCTCGTGGGAGCATCCGTGGGCGTACTGCCCCTGTCAGACGTGCCCACAGAGGTCTTACAACCTCAGCTATGTTTCGGGCTGTCATGCAGGCACAGTCACGTATGGAACGGTACACCAGACAGGGTCTGAGGGAGCTGACAGCATGTCGCACAGCCATGACTGACAGTATGTGTGACATTGTGGCTGCCATCCGTGATTTCACCGATGTCATAGACAGACGTTGTGGGGACATATTAGGCCGGTTCCACAACTACATGTCCATGAGCCAGGGCGATGGGCAGTTGAGGCGTCGACGTGGCCGTATGCCAGCAACAGCAGCAGCTGGCAGTCATCGCGGACGACAACAGGGCCGCGGCTGCCCCCGTAGTGCCAGCAGCAGCCCCAGCAATGCTGAATCTGTGCTGTCATCAGACCGCCCCAGGAGACCACGTGCACGTGGCTCTGGCCAGGCCCGACAGAGATCTGTGTCCAGTCAACGAACACCTGCTTCTGATGACAGTACCCAGTCTGGGTTGGTACTGGATACGGTCCGTAGCACCCCTGCAAGGCATAGGTACCGTGTCCATGGCCAGAGACACTGATCTGTATGACCTGGCAGGTACAGTCTGTGGCTGTCCACAAACACCAGTATATGGCAGCCATGAGGTGGAACTGTGTGCATCCATACACACATGAGAATTGACAACACCTAGGGCTACCGCATACACACACACACTGCATCAACATTGCCCCACCTTCTACTGCTGTCCCTCACCAACACACATACACATACATGTCAATTGGTGGTATCGGTGGCTGACTCAGGCATACCAAGTTCACACCCTGTGCATATGATGAAACTGTGCCACCTCCTGCATTCTGTAACAACTGTGCAGGTACAGGTTAACATGTTGCTGATGCACAGGGTGACCACATAGATGTGTAGTAATAGTATCATGTTGTTAACAGTACTGTGTGCTGAATTAATTGTGGGTATATCACAGCATGCCTGATGCAGTAAGTGTGTGAATGTCATGTCCTGTTGTCTACACCCATGGTAAGTACCATAGTGTATCATCTGCACATGTTGGCATACTGGTGGTAATGATGTCAACAGAAGGCTACATACATAGGTAGCACAGGGGATAAGGTAATGAATGTAGTAATACACAATGATGGACATGTAAATTGCAAGTGGCATGTTGCCCACACTGGACTCTGCAATGCAGATGTTTGAGGATGTTGATATGTGTGCAGTACTACACGACTGGTACAGGACACACAGGAGCACCCTAGCACTGCATGCTCACATCTCATACCATGCTAGACAGCCCCAACACACATAACTAACTGTCACAGGAGGGAGAGTCCCCATATATGTCAGGGATACTGTGGTGGCAGGCCAGGTAGCATACATCCTACTAAGTATGGAACCACTGAGTGAAGGCTCAGTGTCTGTTATTTGACATGTGTATTACTGCAGGTATGAGCACATGGGTTTCCATCCAGTTATTGTACATCCTGACAGTACATGGTCTGTACACTTGTGTGCACTGAGACTGGACCCTAGCCATCTGACCCGTGTATTTCCATGTACATGTGCATAGTGCCTGCATATTTGCAGTGTTACCTACTGGAACTGGTACAGCTTGTTTGTTGTACAATGGACTACATGCAGCCCTGTTTACTGTAGCTTTGTTTGCATGCATGTTTGCTTGCAATTACCCTGGAATACTGATCACACCTGCAATGCATAGTTATAGAGCTTCTGTGGACTCCTAGTGCCATCTGCATAGCTTACTATATGTATGCCCATGTCCCACTTGACAGGATGTCACTGTTTGTCCTGTTCACATGTACATTGCCTGTGACACAGTGCATATGACTTACCTGGCATGTGTCCATGTGAACAGTCATATATGCTACTGCTAACTAATCACAGGCACTACACCTTCACATATTCATCTTCTGTTGAACTACCTGCTTCGCTAGGGATGGCCTGCACCTGTCACCCCTGGGCTTTCAGATATTGGCAAAGGCTCTTGCTACCCCCATAGTGCCTATGTTAGGCAAGGCTCAAATGACAAACCCACCTTCATAGGTATCACAAGGGATAAGAAACTCAGAGTAATGCTACCCAACACCAGAAGTCTAAACCTCCAGATGCATGCACCCAAAACACTCCTTGGCATGGAGAACATCGATATCTGTGCAGTAACAGATGCCTGGTTCAGGGCTACTGAGAGCACACCAGCACTACCAGGTTTAACCTGGTTGATTTCTTTGAAACAGTCACCAAGGCCATTGACGAGGAGAAGGTGGTTCATACAGCCTACATGGACCTTGCAAAAGCCTTCACAACAATACCCCACTTGGGCATTCTAGAGAAGCTCACCAGCTTAAATATAAGCCCCTATGTCACTAGATGGATTGCACAGTGGCTCAAGGACAGAACCCACATGGTTAGAATTGCTGGAGCTATGCCATACTCCAAACCAGTTACGAGTTGTGTCCCACAAGGCTCAGTCCTGGGACCTCTCTTGTTTGGTATATATTTATTGGAGGTACAGGCCAACATGGACGGACTGTGGCTGACCAAATATGCAGATGACTGTGAACTGACCACCATAATCGACTCTCCAGCCAACACAAGCATCTTCCAAAGGGGCATCATAGAAACAGACAACTTGTGCCAGAGCCATGGCCTTCAGCTGAACAGTGTTTAGAAAGGGGAATGTGCATCCTGTAGTCTGTTCACCTAGTTGCCAAAAGGGACATTGTCCTCACACACACTAACCCCCCTCAGCCAAAAACACACACTTGCCATTTGCAGGATTCAAACCCCTATCTGACTATCTTATGACACTTGAGACGGACACATTATGAGAGCGTGTTATTCACATTACTGGGAGGTTTCTCTTCGCTTGCTGTACTTATAGGGTGCTGACATCATCAGTGTTTAGAAAGGGAAATGTGCATCCTGTAGTCTGTTCTACTAGTTGCCAAAAGGTACATTGTCCTCACACACACTAACCCCCCTCAGCCAAAAACACACACTTACCATTTGCATGATTCAAACCCCTATCGGATTATGTTATGACACTCGAGACGGACACATTAGCAGAGTGTGTTATTCGCATTACTGGGAGGTTTCCCTTCTCTTGCTGTACTTATAGGGTGCTGACATCATCAGTGTTTAGAAAGGAAAATGTGCATCCTGTAGTCTGTTCTCCTAGTTGCCAAAAGGGACATTTCCCTCACACACACTAATCCCCCTCAGACAAACACATTTGCCATATTCAAGCCCCGACCTAACTATAGTATGACACTTGAGACGGATGCATTAGCAGAGTGTGCTATTCGCATTACTGGGAGGTTTCCCTTCTCTTGCTGTACTTATAGGGTGCTGACATCATCAGTGTTTAGAAAGGGAAATGTGCATCCTGTAGTCTGTTCACCTAGTTGCCAAAAGGGACATTGTCCTCACACACACTAACCCCCCTCAGCCAAAAACACACACTTGCCATTTGCAGGATTCCAACCCCTATCTGACTATGTTATGACACTCGAGAGAGACACATTAGCAGAGTGTGTTATTCGCATTACTGAGAGGTGTCCCTTCTCTTGCTGTACTTATAGGGTGCTGACATCATCAGTGTTTAGAAAGGGAAATGTGCATCCTGTAGTCTGTTCTCCTAGTTGCCAAAAGGGACATGTCCCTCATACACACTAATCCTCCTTAAACAAACACACACTTGCTATTTGCAGGATTCAAAACCCCTACCTAACTATATTATAACACTTGAGACAAACGCATTAGCAGAGCGCGCTATTCGCATTACTGGGAGGTTTCCTTTCTCTTGCTGTACTTATAGGGTGCTGACATCATCAGTGTTTAGAAAGGGAAATGTGCATCCTGTAGTCTGTTCACCTAGTTGCCATAAGGGACATTGTCCTCACACACACTAACCCACCTCAGCCAAAAACACACACTTGCCATTTACAGAATTCAAACCCCTATCTGACTACATTATGACACTCGAGACAAGCACATTAACAGAGTGTGTTATTCACATTACTGGGAGGTTTTCCTTCTCTTGCTGTACTTATAGGGTGCTGACATCATCAGTGTTTAGAAAGGGAAATGTGCATCCTGTAGTCTGTTCTCCTAGTTGCCAAAAGGGACATTTCCCTTACACATAATTGCACACACACTAACCCCCTTCAGACAAACACACACACTTGCAGGATTCAAACCCCTACTTAACTATGTTATGACACTTGAGACGGGCGCATTAGCAGAGCGCGCTATTCGCATTACTGGGAGGTTTCCCTTCTCCTGCTATACTTATAGAGTGCTGACATCATCGGTGTTTAGAAAGGGGAATGTGCATCCTGTAGTCTGTTCTCCTAGTTGCCAAAAGGGACATTGCCCTCATACACACTAACCCCCCTCAGACAAACACACTCACTTGCCATTCACAGGATTCGAACCCCTACCTAACTATATTATTATACTTGAGACGGATGCATCAGCAGAGCGAGCTATTTGCATTACTGGGAGGTTTTGCTTCTCCTGCTGTACTTATAGAGTGCTGACATCATCGGTGTTTAGAAAGGGGAATGTGCATCCTGTAGTGTGTTTTCCCAGTTGCCAAAAAGGACATTGCTCTCCCACAGACTTACACACGCACCAACCCCACTCACACAAACACTGAGCATTTGTAGGATTTAAACCCCTATCTAACTATGTTATGACACGTGTGACGGACGCATTAGCAGAGTGCGCTATTCGCATTATTGGGAGGTTTCTCTTCTCCTGCTATACTTATAGAGTGCTGACATCATCGGTGTTTAGAAAGGGGAATGTGCATCCTGTAGTGTGTTTTCCTAGTTGCCAAAAGGGACATTTTTCTCCCACAGACTTACACACACACACCAACCTCACTCATACACACACACACTGAGCATTTGCAGGATTCAAACCCCTACCTAACTATGTTATGACACTTGAAACAGACACATTAGCAGAGCGCGCTATTCACATTACGGGGAGGTTTCTCTTCTCCTGCTGTACTTATACAGTGCTGACATCATTGGTGTTTAGAAAGGGGAATGTGCATCCTGTAGTGTGTTTTCCCAGTTGCCAAAAGGGACATTTCTCTCTCACAGACTTACACACACACCAAACCCACTCACACTGAGAATTTGCAGGATTTAAATTCCTACCTAACTATGTTATGATACTTGTGACGGACGCATTAGCAGAGCGCACTATTCGCATTACTGGGAGGTTTCCCTTCTCCTGCTATACTTATAGAGTGCTGACATCATCGGTGTTTAGAAAGGGGAATGTGCATCCTGTAGTGTGTTTTCCTAGTTGCCAAAAGGGACATTTCTTTCATACAGACTTAAACACACACCAACCCCACTCAGCATTTGCAGGATTCAAACCCCTACCTAACTATATTATGACACTTATGACAGACGCATTAGCGGAGCGTGCTATTCGCATTACTGAGAAGTTTCTTTTCTCCTGCTGTACTTATAGGGTGCTGACATCATCGGTGTTTAGAAAGGGGAATGTGCATCCTGTGGGGAAGCAGACACCAAGCACACTCTGGCTTAGCTGTCATTCCCTAGGGCAAACAGCCTAGTGTTGACCTCTACACCCATATGTTTAATTGTCAAATGCACTTTATTTGTTGCTGGTAGACTGTTTGCACATCTTTATTGCCATAGCATTCCCTGTTTGTATGAACAACTTGTGCATCTGTGGAAGATGTTTGCATATGGGAGGGATCCACTATATCACATATGTCTCTGTAGTCATTTAACTGTGTGCACTGGGCAGACTGCTGTAATGTGGTTGGTTCCTGGAATAACACATAAAAATACCAGATATGTGTGTCCAACTGCTAAACTGAGATTTGGCCTAAGTGTGTGAGCATGCCCAGTTCAGCCTTCCCATGGCATGTTGTCTGACATATGTCTCATTTAGCAAAGTGTGTGAGCATGCCCAGTGTGAGCATTCCATATGTTGGACTCTGCAGCCCACCACCTTTGTGGATGAACTTCAACAAATATCACCCGTTTATGGTTGTGTGTTGTGTGTCATGTTGTGTAGTTACTGTACAACTGCTTTGTGTGTGAACACAACAGGATTATACTGTGCCTGCAGTGTTTGCATGGGATACTTTCCATACAGTTGTCAACATCCTTTCACACTGACCTAACACTGTAGTACTGTATAGTGTACTGGTAGTACTTTGACTGTGGTGGACAGTATTCTGGGCTTTAGTGCTATCACTACTTTACATTTCGATAGTGAGCACAACAGCCTGGTTAGGGGCCAGTTGTGTACATCTGACCATGTTGCATTCTGTTCAGATATGAACTACTTAAACCAGGCTTGTCCAACATTGGTAGTGTATTCCACAACATAGGTGTACATTTGCAAACACTAGCGATGTGCCCTAGTCCATGTCTAATGCTAGTTGGAGAGTGTGTCTGTCCTTCAACACACATTGTAAGTGGAGTCTGCCATGACATATGTAATGGTTAGTATACTGTGCCTCTGTCTACCTGTGACATGACAGTGATACCCAGGATAAAGCTACCATCTCCCATCCACTCATCAAGATTCCTATTGAGGAAGATTGATAAGTGACTCTATGGGTAGCCTGTACTGGGGGTTCACTCATGGGTGGGGGTGGCTTCTGTGTTATGGATCATGCAGTACAGCTTGTCCTATGTAAGTCAGTGTTGGGGTTCAGGTCTCTCATGTGCATAGCTCACTGCCATTCAGATTGTACAAGGTGCAGCATGTTTATTGATACCAGCAACACAGGCAACACATGGCATCTGTGCAAGCTCTTTGATACTCCTGGTGAGGTACTGTTGGGGACTTTACGGTTGATGGAGATGTCTGCTGAGTTACATCCCACAGGGGCTATTGTAGTCAATTGTACCGCTGATGAAGGATGACTGCAGAGCCACAATGGCCTCCCCTTATCTAGATCTGACAACCTTCATGATTAGGTGGGTATATGGTATGTTTCTGTAAACACTACAGCACATGTTTGTCCAATGCAGGATATGTATCACCTTGTGTCCCCAGGTCTCTCATTACATGTTAAGTACGTAATGGGTTAACACCTATGTGGTAATTGGTGGGCACTTACTGTATATCCACGGGGGTTGACTATACACGTTTCTGCAATTAGCTTGCTGACATGGCTATGGCACCAGTTGTCTGTTTCTATGTGGCCCTTTTGTGGGATGCTTGTGTCAGCTGGTGGATCATATGTGATGAGCAGTTTGTAGTCCTCTGCAAACATGTTCGGACACAGTCCTTCCATGTTTGCCTGTACCTATGGGACATATATACCAGACGAGGGAGATCCCAGGACCAAGCCTTGTGGGATGCCAGTTATATCTGGTTTGTAGTCTGACATGGCTGCAGCATGTCTGACCATGTCTGTTCTGTCCTTGGTCTGGTTTGCAACCCCTCTACTGACATAGGGGTTTATATTTAAGCTGGTGAGCTTATCTATAATGAACACGTAGGGTATTGTATAGAAGCCTTTGCAAGGTCCAGCTATGCTGTGTGGACCACATTGCCCTCATCAATGACCTTAATGACTGTTTCAATTGAGTCAAACATGTTTAGGGGCAGGATCTGCACTTACGAAAGCCACACTGGGTAGGGTCCGGTGTCAGTAGGTCCCCAATATCTTTATGTCTGTGGTACATGCTGATCCTTTCCATAGCTGTGCAGACCGAGCTTCTCAGGATTCTGGGGTAGTAGTTTTCAGTATCCATTCAGGCAACACCTTTGTTGAGAAGGACCACTGTTGTTGTACACTGCTCTTTGGGTACATATTCTGTGGTAAGGCTGACATTGAGCAGTAGTGTGGTTTGGCATTCCATTCATCTTGGAGTCCATGTTGCACTAAGCCCAGGACACCATCTCATACCATTGCTGCTGTGTGTTTTGCATTGTAGATGTTGGCTGTTACCTCAGCATCTGCAATGTCAGGGGGCCAGCAGTCTGCTGGGATAGATATTCTGCATTCGGGTTGCACTGCACCTGTCAGGATGTATGTTGGCAATATGTGTGTGTGTTTGTGATATTTGTGTGATTCAGAGCATATCTGTGAATTCCCAACATGGTTCCTACCATCAGTTGTGAAAGCCTTGGGATTATCCTTAGTGTCCTGTACAATTTGTATCTTCATAGGTTCATACTAGGCTATCCACACTAGGGCATTTGTTAGCCTAGCCAGAGTGTGTGTGGCTTTCGCCACCCCTTGCTATGTGAATATTATGACCATTTATGATTTGCTTTGCTGTGCCTCTGTCTGGACATGACACAGTGAAGACCCCCAGTGTAACTCTACAATCATCCATCCACTTGGCAAGATTCCTGTTGAAGAGTGTCAGTGAGGGGCTCTGCCTAACATGGAGTGGGATTCTGGTCCAGGGTGTGGGGAGCCTCTGGATTATGTATCTGTCCCACCAGCACATCCTATTTCATTATTTGTTGAGGTTGACATCTCTCACTCTCACAGCTCCGATGGATTTGAGTTTTCTGGGGTGGAGCATGTCCATTACTCCTGTGTTGGGCATGGCCTTCTACAACAGGCATGCAATGCCTCTGTGTAGGCAGTATGTGACTGCATTCAGCTGGGGTGTCTACAGCCAGGTAGCATATGACATATATTTGATACCCTTTATCCTCTTGGTGAGGTACCTTTGAGGTCTTTCTAACTGCTGCAGGTGTCAGGTAAGGTACATCCCATATGAGGCATTGTACTAGATTATGGGTGTGATTAGAGAACAGTATAGGGGCACAATGACCTCTGTTGACGTAGATGTGAATCCTTTCCTGATACGGTGTCAAATGTAGACAGTCTTCCTAGCCACATTGGCAATGTGGGTGCCACATAACAGGTTACTGTCCACTTGTGTCCCTAGGTCCCTGGTTACTCCTTCCATACATAATGGTTTACCACCTATGTGGTAATTTGTGGTACCTTGTTTGGTATTTGGTGGGACATTCATACTGTCCAGTGTCTTCAGGATGGCTGGGTGGGGTTCCTGTGTGTGAGAGTGTGGTCTGTAGCATGCTACAGACTGTACAGCAGTCTTGCCTACAGTTAGTTGCACATGGGTGGGCTCCAATGCCTTGTGCATTGTCAGTTACCTGGACGTATGGGTGTCTGTGCTGAATAGGGATACTCACCCTCCTTTTATGTTTTGTTCCAGGTTTTGGGGCCATGACACATGATACGTGGTATAACCTGGTAGTGCTGGTGTGCAGTCAGGAGCCTTGCTGCAGGTTTCTGTCACTGCACAGACATCAATGTTCTCCATACTGGGGATGGCCTTGGGAGCATGCATATTGGGGTTTACACATCTGGCATTGGTCAGCATTACCCTTATGTTTCTTTCCACTTATGTTTTCTAGGGTGGTGGGTCAGTCTTTTCAGCCTTGCCTACAAAAGGTTCTATGGAGGTGGCAAAGGCCTTATCCAATATCCAGACGCCCAGGGGTAACAGGTGCAGGCCATCCCAAGAACAGCTGCGTGGCTTGTCAAGCATGACATCCCAAGCAGACAGACATTGGATCCCCTTGGAATGACACCAGTAAGTGTGCCACTTGCTATGACTGATCATTCCGTGTTTGTACTGTGGCATTATTCTTGGTAAGGGTAGGATGCTGCAAATGGTGAGTGTCATACCGGCCTGGACTACATAATCAGAGAGCTCATCTATGTCTCTTTTCATGTAGTCTAGGGAGGTACATCTCAGGTCATTCACACCAGCATGGACTATGACTGCATCATATTTCTACTTGCTTTGGAGTGACCTGCATACTTCTGTTATGTGGCATTGTGGCAGCCTATAGGCAGCTTACTGTACCCTTTCCCTTGTTCAGTCTGGTGTGGGACAGCAGTGTGTCTGACTATGGAGTCACCTATTACAACTGTATCAGGCATGTTGTTTCTCCTTCTGGCCTGTGACTGTTTGGCACACCAGCTTTGTGTACTATGTGTTGCATGTGCTATGTTTGGAGGTTGTTTGATTGGGTGTCTGCTTTAGAGGCCTCTGTTGGTGTGCTGTGTTTGTAATTTGTGCCTCCGGGAATGTTTTTCTGTGTTTATGTGTTTGGTTTGCAGTTGTGATAGGTCTATGTGGGACTGTGTTTGTGGTGTGTGTGGTTACCTTCTCCTCCGGACTAGTTTTGGGAGTACTGAGTTGAGGGAGCTCAGCCTCCAGTTTGGATAGATGGTTACATCTCTCACATATATTTGTATTTCTTGGGTGGAGTTGGGGGTTGTCTGTGTACTTGGGGCAGGTGTAACATTGCCTCAGGATTCACAGATTCAACTTGTTGTGGCTGGCCTTAGTGGATTGTATGTGTGGACAGATTTTATTCCCATACTACTGATCAGTGATTACTTCATTGTTTATGTTTGCACTATCATGTAGTAGCTTCCTCATTCTCTTGCATGGTTTGGTTATGGCTGGTGTCCACCATGCCAGATTCCTGCGTGTATGGCATTGTGTCTTGTTTTAATTTAGGATTGCATAATCCTAGCATTCCTGGCAGTGTTCATGGAATGGCTGTATTACAGGTTCTGAGGTGTGGCCCATATTTTGCACCTGCACAGGACCTTTAATGGATTCCACATCAGTTCGGAGGAGTGCAAATATTGCTCAACACATGTTTTCCACTGTGGTTTTCTGGCCAGGGACTGTGGTCAGGATTTGTATATCCAGTGTGATTACTCTATGGTCTGGTTTTACCAGTGAGCAATACACTTCTCATCTTGCCATCCAGTACCCATGTTGGTGATTATCATGTCCAGTATGCTTACCCCTCTTGTGGGAGTGGTACGTTGTTCCTGGGCCTTTTGGTTTATGGATTCTATGAACTTTTGTCCTACACTGTTGGAGCTAGTATAATGCTCCCAGTCTATGTCTGGGTATTTTCAGTCACCCAATATAATGTGGTTTGGAGGACTTGATATATTCATGTATTCCAGCATAGGCCAGGTGCAGTTCCTGGTGTTGGGACAGTAGTCTGTAGCAGGCTATAAACTGGGGGGCAGTTTTAGCCACTGTTACTTGACCATGGCTAGTCCATGCTGCTTTTTGTTGTGGTACCAACATGGGGGTGTGGTTATCCTTGACAAATCTTGCTAGTCACCCTCCTTTTGTAGCTTGTTCCATGTTTTGAGGCTGTACAGCACAGTATGAGGTGTAACCTGGTAGTGTTAGGGTGCTGTTGTGAGCGTTGACTCAGTTTTCTGTTACAGCGCAGATATCAACATTCTCCATACTGGGTGAGTTTAGACTGCATGCATCTTGCTGTTTCGACTTATCCCTTATCTTATTCTTATCCCTTCTGATACCTATGGAGATAAGTTTGTGTTTTGAGCCTTACCTATTCAGGGCACACTGTGGGTAACAACAGCCTTTGCCAGTATCCATATGGCCTGCAATGATAGGTGCACACCAGTCCTAGCAGGTGGTGCATCATGTCATGCTCAGCATGTCATCCCAGACTGGCACACATTGGATCCCCTTTGACTAACTGCGATACTTCAGTCAATTATTGCACTTGATCATCTTATTGTCATGTTGTGGCATGATGCTTAGTGAGGTAGGATGTTAGTCAGGGTCCTCAGATGTGCATATAGTACATGGTGTTACATTACGTAACACATAGCATTCATGCCTCAGGTGGTGCTGCAGGGCTGCCTCTGTCGGATGTGCATATTACACTCCCTGTACATGTTTGAGGGCAGGTTGTGTCATGTTAGGTATCCCTGTTACTATATGAGTGAGTCAGAGAGAGGTATCATTCCCAGGGTTCCTACTGAGCCAGTGTATGTGCTATGCGTTGCCTCTTTGCCAAGGCCAGGGCATACTGGGCATGCCTCCTTCTGCCTACTGGGGCAGGCTCAGGTTGTTCCTCCTCCGAGTCACGCTCTGCCTGTGATGGCCTTGGCAATTGTGGGGGGCTGTTTGGCCCGGCCCTATGCTGGTCCTGCTGCAGCTGTTTCCGCAAGATCATATTATGTAGCATAGCACATACCATGACAATTTGGGTACATGTAGTTGGTGTGTACTGCAAGGCTCCACCAGATGTGTCCAGACACCGGAACCGTGACTTGAGCAGCCCAAACACATGCTCTATTACATTACGTGTTTGTGCGTGTGCCTCATTATGGCATTCCTGTTCAGGTGTGTGTGCATTTCTGATGGGTGTCATCAGCCACGGCTACAGTGCATAACCTGCATCCCCCACTAGGTGTCCATGCAGGATGTCTCCATTGGCAAATGTCTGGTAGAGCTGCGTCAAATGCCAGATGTGGGAATCATGGTAGCTCCCAGGACAGCCAGCACACACATTCATTATTATGCCCTGGGCATCACACACGACCTGGCAGTTGATGGAGGGGAAGCCCTTGCGGTTGATGTATGCCCTACCCCGCTCACCGGCTGGTGCTTTGATGCATATGTGCGTGCAGTCTATTGCACCCACTACCTCAGGGTATTCCGCTATTTGCTGGAAGAGACGCATATTGCTGGCCAATACCTCACGGGCATTGGGGAAATATACATGATCACCGACATGTGCTGACATGGCATCCAGGAACTGGTGCAGTACCCTGGAGGCTAATGCCTGTGATATCCCCATCATATCATCAGTTGGTCTCTGGAAGGTACCTGTTGCTAGTATTCTTAGGCCAACACATACCTTGGTTTCCACTGGGATGGGTTCCCCTCTGTTGGTTCTGTGTGTGAGGCGTGGCCTGCACAGCTCCACTATTTGCTGCAGGAGGTCTCTGTCCACTCTATAGTGCTCTACTATCTCCAGCTCATGTAACCCGTGGTAGGTGACCCTGGGCCTGTGCACTCTTCTCCGTCTCCTCACTGTGGGTTGTCTGGCACCATCTGCATTGTCACCACCCTCAGCAAGTCGCCTATGTCTCATTATGACAGCTATGGCAGCCCCTAACATTTCTGCTCTGAGTTCAGCTTTTTCAGTTTTCACTTCTGATAACTTAACTCCTGTCTTGCAGTGTCTCTTGAGAGAAACATCCTGCACTGCTGTTTGCAGAGTTTTAAGTGCTGGGTTGGGCTACTATTCTGCCTGTGTAATTGCCTGCATCTAATTGTTTTCACCTGCTAGCTCCAGCAGTATTCCCTGCTAGCTTCCTACTAAATCTTTTGCTTCCTTTTCCCTTTCTGTTTCCTCAGGGTGGAGCCATGTGTAAACCAGCAGAAACACGCTCACAGTGGCTTACACGCACGCACACATACTTACACGGTTCAGAATCTGCTTATTTAGATTAAAACGCGTGCACGCCCGCGCAAACAGTGTTAAACATCTCCCAACACGCTCCCACATGCTCAGTCTGCCTTACACGCGCGCACACTGCCTTACTCGCGCTTCATGGCGTGCACACGTGCGCATACACATCCAGCAAGAAACTTTGGTGTAGGCAACAGTGTATACCTTCCATTTCTTGACTTTCTCATGCTTAGTTAGTGGCACACCTCTTTCCATGATATCTGTCTGACATCTGTCATGTAACTCTGACCTCCAATGAACTGCATTTCTTTCTACCATTCCCCCCTGTGATGTCACCTATCTCCTACTCTGTTCCTCCCCCTTCTGTAACTCTTACACTACTCAGACTGTGCTCATTTGCTATGTGACAGTGGAATTCAGTATCCTTACACTCATTTGCATCAGATTGCCTACTAATGCTTAGTTACATGTCTTAGACTCAGCTTCCCCCCCTTAGCAACCACTACATGGTGGCCATGTTGGTTTTGGTCTCCTGGTCCCTGCATTGACATTCCATGTATTGCATAAGACCTACATTTGTAGGTTTAAAACCTTCGTTTTTATGTTTTATACAGCGCAGCCCATTTGCGCGGGGCTGCGCTGGGTTTAAACATCGGCAATCGCCGAAAAAAATTATATTTTTAATATATTTGCATCAGGTTACTTTGCCAATGGCCACATATTTGGCCATTGGCATGCTGCCTGACACATATGCACCCTTTATTTGAGCTGACATGGCTCCATTGCAGTTTTTGCAGAAACGTACTCAGTTGTCAACTGAGTACATTTCTGCAGCTAAAACGGCTCTTACACGGGCTGTTCTGGGCTTCCTGGATCGCTAATCATCCTCATTTGCATGCTATTCGGCTGCAAGTGAGGTGATTAGCTTATCCACGCCCACTCCGTGTAAGAGCCGTTTTAGCTTGTCTCTTACATGGACTTTGGGCTGTTCCTGGATCGCGAAGGCTGCATGGAGTCTTACACTACTCTTAGACTCCGTGCAAGCCTTCATGAATCTGGCCCTGAGTCTTATTTAGTATAAAAAGTTTGCATAACTAGAGGTATTTTCTGAGAAAGATATATGTAAAATAATTTATTGTAATGCTATTATGAAATCATGAGCATGTTTTTAATTAAACATACATGCATCTTTATGAAAAAGGTGGATATGAAAAATATGTTAAGTGATTTTCATAATATATACAAATGTGACATGTTTATTAAAATAATAATCTGTATATGTAGCCCATCATGTACTGAATTACAAGAAAAAGTATTTGTTAGTGGATTTTAAATAATGAAAATAAAATTACAACTACATATTAAAACATTTTACTATTGCATAAAATTGCATGAAATGATTTAATAATTATATTACATGAAGCCAGTCTTTTGTAGGCCATAGAAATAGAAGTACGACAGATGCCTAGCACAGTGCTTTGTTCAAAAGTATTTCTATCTGCATGTACATCATGTCTGAAGTCTCAAACACCACACCCTGGTGAGAGTGAAGGTTGGAGGCAGAGGAGAGAGTGTTGTTGCATCAAGTGAATGACCAGCACAAACTTTACTGAGAAATGTTGTTTCACTTCTGCCTTAGCTATCAAATCAGACACATTGTGCAGCAAAGGAAATGAAAGCTTCCATGACTTCTACATTTCTGTGTTTGTGAATCAGCCATAACTGAACACAGTGTTACATGCACAGCATAGTATTTTGAAAACAACACTCCACACATTTCATGAGAAGGAATATATGTGTGTGTGTGTGTGTGTGTGTGTGTGTGTGTGTGTGTGTACATATATATATATATATATATATATATATATATATATATATATATATATATATATATATATATACAATTGCAAACCCAGTTAAACAAGAATTGTCTTCTCACTTCTAATAACAGTATTATCACCAGCAACAAGACAGAAGAGTAGAAAGGCTGGTTGAATCTTCTGGTAAGTATAACTGAAGTCCAAGAGAATTCTTACTGTTTTTTAATAAGAAGCATGAGAAAGTATTTGAGATCATTATATTACTGTACAAAAAAGGGAAATATGCCATGTATCACTGTTGTATTCTTCTTAACATAAACATACGTTTTACTTCACATAAACATAAGTTTTACTTCACTAAAGATTTTACTGTAATATTTCAATAGTATCTGAAATGGCATGTAAATATGATGTGTGGATTTACTGTGTATTTTCTCTTGTCTCTACCTCTCCCCTTTTTTCTCTGTTTTTCTTATTTCAATTAGGCATTTATTTCAGTTTTATTGTTTTCTCTCTCATTTATTTTACTTGTTTTTTTTACAATTAAAATCCCTCCAGAGCAGGCCAGGCATGTACCAATAAAGGCTATGGAACACTCACCCTCTGCCCATCTGGGGACATCCTCACAGGGTAGGGGTGGAGGCAATAGTACTGCAGGCATAACAGCATATGGAAGCCTGACAAGCCTCACCCACAGGGTCTTCATATTTTGGGAGAGGATGTACTAGCAGAGGTAGTGGATAAGAGAATTCAGCCAGCTGAAGCTGCTCTTCAGCACGTTGAAAACATGCTGTCCCAGGTGGTGCTGACCTCTGCGCCAACGCAGGCCCCTACCTCATCAAAATCAGGTTCCTCCACTGCAACACTATCTGGCAGTGAATGTGTTTGAGAGTCTGTGGAAGGGGAATCTTGCTGGCCCTTCCTTGGCAATTTTCCCTTATCCTTTCTCCTATACCTTTATCCTTTCACTAATTAAAAAAAAAGAAAAAAATGTAAAAAATGTGTGAGGTCTACCCCCCCCCCCACAAAAACATAGTGCTGACCCTGTGCCACCTGCTCCAGTACAAACTCTTTTGGTGCTTTTCTTGCATGCTCCTTTCTTGGTTTGGGTCACCTTTCTATTCATTAATGAAACCATCATGATGTCCAGACAAGGGTCCCCCTATAAAAAACTTTATAACCCCATTTTCTCTTTTTAAAAAAGCCAGTTTTATTTGCTGCACAGTCCTCAGCCTTCTTTTATGCAGTTATGCATGACTGCAATATTCAAAAAAAAAAAGAAACAAGAACCCTCAGGCTTTTGTGGAGTAATTCACAACTTCCTAATGCTGAACTTTACACAACTTACTCCTTTCAAGAAATGGGCACGTTGGTAACAAATAATTTGCTTTTCTTTATTCATTGCCAATGACTTTCGCTGACCTTTTTTACATACCCATGTACCACAGCTATTCTCAGATAACTTGAAGTCATTTATCAAGGTTCAATCTATAAATATCATCCATTTGGTCTGCTGAGTTTTACAAGAGGATTCAAAGTGCACATTCAAAGAACACAGCCGTGGTTGTGTGAAAATGAGAATAAAAAAATGTCAGTTGTAACCAGTGTGGGCTTTTAAATGCTGTAAAAGCAAACTAAAAAGGAAACAGCACTGTGAAAAAACAGCAAAGCAATGCAAAGCTGTAGCTTTCAAACCTGCAGAAAAGAGAAAGTTATAATATAACATGGCTCACCCAGCCTTTTCAGTTCTGCAGGTTTGAAAAGCATTGATTAGCTGTACTGACATTTATGAATGAGTATAATTTATTTTTATAAGAAAATATAACCAAGAAAAATCCACAGCTTAAAAACCAAAATATTCAAGATAAAAATGCTGCCAAGCTGTCGTAGAACTATTATTATTTTATTAAATATACAAGAAGATATGTTTGACAAAAACGAGGACTGACCATTCTACTATTCTACCTTTTGACTATAAATTACTGTCTTATCCACTTTTATAAAATTATCTAATATAACATAGTTAATTGTGTTTGCAAACCCTTACAAGAAACACAGTTGAAATCTTCAGGTTATTGGCAGCTCAGCACATTCTTTGTTAGCTTATAGCATCACTGGCTTCTTATGGAAGGGGTCATCAACAGAGGAAATGGATCCCAAACTCATTACTTTCCTGTCAAGAAAGAAAACAAAAGAGAATGACTATAGGTGAAATATAAAACTTTTATCATTTGTGATGTGGATTTTATATTTCATAACTTTAGTCTATGGCTTGGAGTAGTTTACATAATTTCTAGCAGGTGAAATGGGGTGAAGAAGATTAGACATATCAAAGCACTACAAATAATCAACAGACTTTCAAAGCCATTGAGCTCAAAGTAATATTAACACAAGATGTCATTCAAGGCATTTAAGAAATAGATCAACCCTGGGATTCATGAAGGTCGGCGCAAGGACGGCGTTAGCCTTGCGCCGAGCGTGCGGCATAGAGATGGTGCAGCATATCCATATTAATGAAGGCACACTGCCGCACCGTCCACATGCACAAGAAATGTGCGCGAGTGCAGGGGGCGTGTTTAAGCATTGCACGGAGGCATGAACATGTCAGCTACAGTCGCGCAACCTAAAATGCTGACTAATACAGCCTGCCTCTAATAGTAATCACTCCTGTCAGTATCCGTGGATACAGAAATGTATGCAAAGCATACAAGAGAGTTTCGTGAACACCAAAATAAAATCACAGGAGCAAACACACAAGCACTTAGCTGAATGTTGAGCCCTCGTCCCTCAAACAATTGCATTTAAAACCCTGTGTCCGTATTTCATTGTAGTGTTGATTTTTATACCAAGTGGAAGCGAAACACAGTGTGTTCGCGCGCTGCTGCCCTTTGCTAAGCTTAGCCCAATGGACTAGTCAGAGCATTCGCTCAATATCTGCCCATTCCCGGTCCGAGTTGTCCTTGTCTGGACAGCCCAAAAATGAATGGGTATTACCCAGGTCAACCTACCATGTCATAAAAGATAAGTATTTGCATGTACCTATGTGCGTGAAGTACAGCATGTGGACGACCAAATATGCTAGGGTTGTCCTCACAACCATACTGGTACCAGAGATATGTAGAGTACGCAATGTATACTGCTGTCTGTACCATGGGCCAGCAACCCGAGAAGGGATGGATGGTGTGTTTGTGGAATTTGGGGGGGGGGTGACAAGTAATGTAATAATTCGCCAAGGGGAGACCGGGTTGGATGCACAATAGGTGAACTGGAGGTGTACGAGGGGGCAGTGGGTAAATCAAAAAGGAAACCAAAGAACATACATTCACATCCCCAATACACCCTGACAGGCCATACTGCAGAACACAATCCCACAAACATATGAACATTAAAATGTGCGATACACATGTACAGAAATGGTACCGGCTCACACCCACATAATGGTCTGGCCTGAACTGAGCCATCCAACCCCTACACACCTAGATACATAATTGAATACCCATCATCCCCTACACAGCACACCACCCCCCCCTTGCTGAATGTCCATCAAAAGCACCCATACTCAGGCAGCTAGCTTGGGCCAGCCATATCTGCACATAGTGCCCTCTACCCACATCTAGTAGGCAGCCCCACCTTAGGCAGTCTCAGGCTTGCAAACTAGGTATCCCATGCATGTATAACCCTCCCTCATTTTCATATAGCCAAAAGAATGGGAGTCATTGGCATCCACAATTTTTGGACATCCCTCATGGGATAAGTGTCTGTTCTAAAAATTAGACTTGGTGGCACTACACGATGTCCAGCCCCGTAGACATTCGGATGCAAGTTGCATTAGCAGTAGTTGTCCACAACCCTGCTCAGCCTCCAGCCAGTCCTGCATAACCTATGACCCGGGATTAAACACCTGACCATGATGCACATCTCCCCATGTGCATTATCGGGAATATATACTTTTCACATGTTCCCTAGAAGCTTCCCCATATCCATCATCCAAATAGCACATGTCTACAAATTGTATACTCTGTCCAGGTTCCACGTCATAATGATGCACACAACCCCTGTATACAAACAGTAAACGCCCCTCCCTGATGTGGGTGTTCATATACATAGCCATGTACAACCCCAGATATGTAGTTATACATCTATAAATGTACATACTTATATACGCATACCTACAGCTACACATCACACATACATGCATATAAGTAGTTGTCAAGTATGTGTCCTATTTATAAATATGTATACTTGCAAATGTATACATATGTCTCTCAGAAACATATGAACATTAACATGTACTATACATATGTACACCAACCGACTGTCACATTTGTTGACAGTAGTGTGGAATGCCTGTAGTAAAGTCATATATCCTAACTACCATCCATGCAGAATGTACCACAGATGGTGTAGTGGTCAAACCAGTGACTAAGGTGTTTCTGTTCCTGGGTCCTAGCCATGCAAGGGCTGCTAATTTTATATGATACCAGAATAATGGCCATTGGATATAGGGTGATTAAGTAACTTAAGAGCTGACGTAAGTGGGTATGCATGGCAGTAAGAGGTGGTCATTCAACAATATGGGAAATGTAAATAAGGATGTAGGTGTATATGCATGTGTATGTGCAGACATATACACACACATATATATATATATATATATATATATATATATATATATATATATATATATATATATATATATATATATATATATATATATATCCATGAAGAATGAACATGGTCACAATAAAGCAGTCATAACAAATGTGAACGGATCCTGCAGTATTATTTAGTGCTGTCATATCAAGCTGGCCAGAGGTGAGCAAACCCCCTGCATCTCCAACCACAGGTAGGATGCTAACAGTGGAGCTAACTTTGTCCACGTGCTAAGTCTGACTTTCAAACAGGTATAGGGCAGTCCCAGTCTCCATTCGGACAAGCCAAAAAACAGATGACATTTGAACAGCCTGACATTATAAGAATGTATGTCGCAGGACTATAAGCTTGGGACATCTGAATATACTTGGAGTGAGCCAACATATGGGACATGTCTAGAGCAGTAGGGAGTGGTGCATGTGTAGTGGTGTGGTTTATTTCTGACCGGAGAATGGATGACTGTGGTGTTAGTGATGTTTTGCTGCATTTGTTCTGTTAACTATGAACCGTGGGTATACATTCAAATGAAGCAGCACAGCAATAGTGTAGTGGTTAGAGCATCCACCTATCGTGCAGATGTTGCCGGTTTGACTGCAGCAGTGCTGACGGTAATCAAATGTCAGGGCTTCCCCACACATGGAATCATTCCTGTGATCTGCCCGCTACGGCAACGTCAAGTACTAAACCGGTATATTTGTAAAAGAAATATGCTAAACACATACATAATTAGCCTCCCATGTGTAACGTGTGCGTTACCACATAGTCATACATATTAATTGTAGTGTCATGTTAATGGGAGTAAGGATGTAATGAAGTATAGAGTCTAATCTTGCCATAAACACATGCGTGTTCCATGTGGGGCAACCCAATAATTGCGAATAGTATTCCTTTGGTCGCTCACGTCACCAATGTTTGTGGAGTAAACGTATGGGAGTTCTGAGGATATGTGGAGTGAGTAAACTGATAGGATGGCTCTATAGGAGTAGGGAGTGGCCAGTGTGTAGTGGTGTCAATACACCGTGAATCTGACAGGAGAATGGATGACAGCAGTGTTGGGAAGGTGTTGGGGTGTGTGTTTGGGGAACCAGAAGCCATGGATATATGGGTATTTTTGCATATGGAGGAGCACAGCAAAAGTGCATTCATTACAGCAACCCCCTAACAAACAGACATTCTCGTACTGAATCCCACTGTATCACATTCCAATTACTATTTGTAATCCGTACATGAAGATATTGCCAACTCTGTACGCTGTATAACCTGCTAAATATCGATTACAAGATAACTGGAGTGAAGTGCCAGTGTCATAATGAATAAGGCACTAGTATGCAGGTGAAGCATATATAAACACCATTACGCATGTGTAAGTGCATTTGCCTGGGGTATTATTGGTTTACAGACACACACACACATATATATATATATATATATATATATATATATATATATATATATATATATATATATACATACATATATGTATAGACATGTATATATATATATATACACACACACACACACATACACACACACACATATATATATATATATATATATATACACACACACACACACACACACACACACACACATATATATATATATATATGTATATAGTTGCAGACATACACACCCACATATATATATATATATATATATATATATATATATATATATATATATATATATATATAGTTGCAGACATATATATATATATATATATATATATATATATATATATATATATATATATATATATATATATATATATATATATATATATATATATATATATATGTACATATATACATACATAAATACATATATATATATATATATATATATATGTGTGTGTGTGTGTGTGTGTGTGTGTGTGTGTGTGTGTGTGCGTAGATATACAGAGATATACAGCTATGATAGGAAACAGCACACAGGAATGACATATGTTCACAGGCTATGCCAATGGAACTGAGGAGCCCAGGCAAGAAACATGAAACACGTAGCATGCCCTTCAACCACCCCCCCCCCAGCCAGACACGTGAAACAAACATGTAAACAATGTACAGAGTCCACTGCTCCCCAGACCACAGGCAGGATACAACCGGGGGGGGATACACAGTGCACCCATGGATACTTATCCTGGAACAGGGACTGGAGCGTACCTTGTGGGACACCCCAAATTTTGCCCAAACCAAATAAAGGCGATAGACCGGCCATTTTGTCCGCAGTGTATACAGATTCAAAATACAAGGGTGGGTAACCCTGATGACCCATGGGCCGAGACAATTGTATGAAATGGGTCCCATGAAGTGGAGAGTGGGCAGCGTGTAGTGGTGTGTCCAGAACAGACCAGGACCCAGAGTAAGGGTGGGTGCTGTTAAGGAGGTGAGGGTGGGGGAATTATGGGTAGCTACTTATGGGTCTAGGTGTGCAGGTGTATGCTGATGTGACCCTATATGGACAGCCCTAGGGATGCAAGCAAATGTGTTCATTGGGCAGAGGCATCAGCCAACGAGCAGCCACATCCACTGCGAGATCCACTAAAGCAAAGTGTAATCTATATGGCAAGGAATGGAATAACCAGATGTAGACATATATATGTAGAGGTATGTGTGTGTATATCTACCCATAGCGACATAGAGATATGCCTCTCCCTCAGCGTAGCACAAATGTATACATACAGAGAAAGAATACAGATACATACCCACATATAAACATATACATATGCAGACAACCATAGACCCATATGTCGTTAGATTTTTATATATATATATATATATATATATATATATTTACAGCAAGATATAAATATACATGTATGCATACATATACAGATATATCTGTATATATTAATGTAAATAGGTATATATATATATGTGACAGTAAATATACACATGTATATAGGTAGGATATGATACAGCAGTTACGAGTAACATATGTTCACAGGCCATGCATATGGTGGTGGGAGGTCCAATAAACAAATGTGTAACACATAGCATCACCCCCACCTCCCCCAGCTAGGCCAGTGAGACATACAGACACACAATAAAGGTAAACACACCACTGCTTCCCAGACCACCGGCAGTATACTACCAGTGGGAGAGACCTGCAATGTCTAATCTTGAAACATAGACATCGATGTCCCTTGTGGGACACCAAAAAGTAATAATCGGAGCCAGTCCCGGTAATGACTTATGAAACCAGGCTGTAGATGTACACGGACAAGTAGGTTGTGCAAGCCTGATAACCCATGGGTCGACACAAAGTACAAAATGTGTCCTAACATGGGGAGAGTGGGCAGTGTGTAGTGGTGTGTAGTGGTGTGTTCATACCCCACCAGCACCCACAGTAAGGATGAGTGCTGTAGAGGAGTGGCAGGTGGGGGAACAATGGGTATGCGATTATGGGCCTTAGCGTGCAGGTGTTGGCTGGCAGAGCCCTATTAGGACCACCACAGGGATGTAAGTAATATCCCAATATGGGCATAGCTGATGCTCATACCTCCCAACGCCTAAGAGCACATCCACTGGATAGGCAATAAACCATTGGGGGGACACATAGCAACCATACCATTGAACTGTCCCAGATTTCCAGGGACGTCCCTGATTTTGACTCGGATTCTAACTCTGTACCACCTAAACCCTCCTAGAACTAGTGATATTAGAAGGAAAGGTGGTGGATTACATGTAATGAATAATGACAACAATTAGGAGTCATAAACAGCATGTACCTCAGACAATGTGTATGAATTCATATGCTCTGAGTCTGTCAATGAGTCAGGTTAATAGCACCAATAATTTAAATGTGTCCCTGATGTTGTTATGCCGTGTCCCTGATTCAGTCTTCATTTTTTCCCAATCGTATGAGAGGTCTGAAAGGGACAGAAAGCACATATTCCACTGACTACCTTAGAAAGATGATAGAATAATAGGTATGAGGTAGCATGACTCAGCCGACGATGTGGGTCCCAAATCCCAATTACTTGTCTGTATTGAAGAATCTCAGTTACCATGTATCAGCCATATGGGTGCAGATTGTAAGAGGAACACGCAAATAATATGAATAAAACATTGAACAGGCCGCGGATTCCGTACAGTCGAACGGCATGCCGTCGCCTAATGGGCAGCCATTCCTGATACTGTAGGCATATAATCTGATGTAATAGGTATCATAAGGTAATATTGTGGTCCTCGCTCCTACCCAGGGGTGTGAGTGTCAGCTGCAAGCACCAACGTCAGTGCAATTGCAAGTGTGGGAGCAAGCGGGTGTAAGCCTCTTTGGCCACCAGTATGCGAGTATTGCACTGGCAAAGCAATGTAGAGGCTAACTGAGTGTAAGAAGCTGTAACCAGAGGTTAGCATTGCTTAACACTGTGCAAACCCACGCACACCCGCTCACAACTACTTTAATGTGCCTTAATCCCTTCGTATCCAATGGCCTTGTTCTGCCCTGCAACAAAATAAATGGCCTTTGCAAGTATCAGAACCAGGACCCTGCACACACAGCTAATGTGATTTACTAATACGCCATGGTAGATATACAGACATCGGACCATACCACAAACATATCATACAGCGCAGTCATTCAACAGTATAGGAATGTATTCCATCATGTAGCTGTATGTGTGAGTGTTTATGTCCAGCATATAGGTACATACATATATAGAGATATATCAGGAACATACCATGTGACAACAAAGCATTACAAATGAATGAAAAGGGAAACACCAGCGATGCCTGTATTACGTAGTGGTGTTGTCCTATGTAATATCAAGACTCCCTCAGACAGACATGTATTATTCATACACGCAAACAGTTATACATTGGCTGTATACATAACTCTGTGTATGTAATGTACATTAACACAACAGTTCCTGTCCAATCATTATGTGAGAACAGTACTCTTGCAAGGTGCTGTGTGCAACATTATCATCATGATAAAGGCAAATGGGGTAACCATAGAGGAACCAGTAGTGTTGTGTGTACAATGGGGTCATCCGCATCATGTGAACCTGGAACATTTAGGAGTGATGTGCATACCAGGATCGTGCACCTGAGGGACAGGGGTGAGGATAACAGGAGTATGTTGTGATGCATATTACAAGGGTTACATGTGTCCAGTGGGCAAGTGTGTGAAATGGACAGCTATGTATGGGGCAAATGTTGTCCTAGGAACAGATTAGCCTTATGTTTCCATTGGATGAGAGTGGGATGTGGGTGAAGGAGAGTATGTATGCCCGTGGAGGATAGGTAGGGTGGGATCACAGACAAGACAGCATACAAGGTCAGTATATGACACATGTGGGGGGATAAACCTCGGATGGGGAGGGGTGTTCAGCATTCGCAAGTCCATGGGACCAGTGTGACGGAGATCCCCAGCCATGGGCAGCCACCACTGCACCAAAACAGCTGCAAAGGAGGCAGTGCTGGGGGCTGTCCAGGAGGGGCAGCCTCACCCTGTAAATGTGACGCTCTGCCCTTGAGCTTGCATATCTGGCCTTGGAACCCCTTATTGAGCCCCCAACGCACCACGTCTGGGACCGTACGGCAGCGGACGTGTTCCTATCTGGCCCTGCTCCCAGAGGGGACAACCCCATCCTAAGTGGTGGTGCCACCAGAAGGGGGTGCAGAGCCAACAGAGGTTGAGGTCCAAGGCTGGGCCCCAGATGTGCTGGTGCCCAGTGCCATGGTCAGCTGAAGTGGGACAGGAGGTTCTGTCAGGACCTCCAAACCCATACAGCCTATGGTGTTGCAGTTTAAACACAGGTATGGCTTAGTAATAGACAACAACATTCAGGATTAGTTACAACAGTATGCATAGATATGACCATCAACCCAACACAACAGATGGTATACATTTGCAGAGGGAGCACAACACATGCATATATACCACATGACATCTGTACAAAGTGTAGAAGACATGTGACTGCAGCTATGAACAGTGGCCCATTATTGGCTTGCCACTGAGAACCCCAGACAGTGTCTGTCTATATGGCAAGGAATGGAATAACCAGATGTAGACATATATATGTAGAGGTATGTGTGTGTATATCTACCCATAGCGACATAGAGATATGCCTCTCCCTCAGCGTAGCACAAATGTATACATACAGAGAAAGAATACAGATACATACCCACATATAATCATATACATATGCAGACAACCATAGACCCATATGTCGTTAGATTTTTATATATATATATATATATATATATATATATATATATATATATATATATATTTACAGCAAGATATAAATATACATGTATGCATACATATACAGATATATCTGTATATATTAATGTAAATAGGTATATATATATATGTGACAGTAAATATACACATGTATATAGGTAGGATATGATACAGAAGTTACGAGTAACATATGTTCACAGGCCATGCATATGGTGGTGGGAGGTCCAATAAACAAATGTGTAACACATAGCATCACCCCCACCTCCCCCAGCTAGGCCAGAGAGACATACAGACACACAATAAAGGTAAACACACCACTGCTTCCCAGACCACCGGCAGTATACTACCAGTGGGAGAGACCTGCAATGTCTAATCTTGAAACATAGACATCGATGTCCCTTGTGGGACACCAAAAAGTAATAATCGGAGCCAGTCCCGGTAATGACTTATGAAACCAGGCTGTAGATGTACACGGACAAGTAGGTTGTGCAAGCCTGATAACCCATGGGTCGACACAAAGTACAAAATGTGTCCTAACATGGGGAGAGTGGGCAGTGTGTAGTGGTGTGTAGTGGTGTGTTCATACCCCACCAGCACCCACAGTAAGGATGAGTGCTGTAGAGGAGTGGCAGGTGGGGGAACAATGGGTATGCGATTATGGGCCTTAGCGTGCAGGTGTTGGCTGGCAGAGCCCTATTAGGACCACCACAGGGATGTAAGTAATATCCCAATATGGGCATAGCTGATGCTCATACCTCCCAATGCCTAAGAGCACATCCACTGGATAGGCAATAAAGCATTGGGGGGACACATAGCGACCATACCATTGAACTGTCCCAGATTTCCAGGGACGTCCCTGATTTTGACTCGGATTCTAACTCTGTACCACCTAAACCCTCCTAGAACTAGTGATATTAGAAGGAAAGGTGGTGGATTACATGTAATGAATAATGACAACAATTAGGAGTCATAAACAGCATGTACCTCAGACAATGTGTATGAATTCATATGCTCTGAGTCTGTCAATGAGTCAGGTTAATAGCACCAATAATTTAAATGTGTCCCTGATGTTGTTATGCCGTGTCCCTGATTCAGTCTTCATTTTTTCCCAATCGTATGAGAGGTCTGAAAGGGACAGAAAGCACATATTCCACTGACTACCTTAGAAAGATGATAGAATAATAGGTATGAGGTAGCATGACTCAGCCGACGATGTGGGTCCCAAATCCCAATTACTTGTCTGTATTGAAGAGTCTCAGTTACCATGTATCAGCCATATGGGTGCAGATTGTAAGAGGAACACGCAAATAATATGAATAAAACATTGGACAGGCCGCGGATTCCGTACAGTCGAACGGCATGCCGTCGCCTAATGGGCAGCCATTCCTGATACTGTAGGCATATAATCTGATGTAATAGGTATCATAAGGTAATATTGTGGTCCTCGCTCCTACCCAGGGGTGTGAGTGTCAGATGCAAGCACCAACGTCAGTGCAATTGCAAGTGTGGGAGCAAGCGGGTGTAAGCCTCTTTGGCCACCAGTATGCGAGTATTGCACTGGCAAAGCAATGTAGAGGCTAACTGAGTGTAAGAAGCTGTAACCAGAGGTTAGCATTGCTTAACACTGTGCAAACCCACGCACACCCGCTCACAACTACTTTAATGTGCCTTAATCCCTTCAGATCCAATGGCCTTGTTCTGCCCTGCAACAAAATAAATGGCCTTTGCAAGTATCAGAACCAGGACCCTGCACACACAGCTAATGTGATTTACTAATACGCCATGGTAGATATACAGACATCGGACCATACCACAAACATATCATACAGCGCAGTCATTCAACAGTATAGGAATGTATTCCATCATGTAGCTGTATGTGTGAGTGTTTATGTCCAGCATATAGGTACATACATATATAGAGATATATCAGGAACATACCATGTGACAACAAAGCATTACAAATGAATGAAAAGGGAAACACCAGCGATGCCTGTATTACGTAGTGGTGTTGTCCTATGTAATATCAAGACTCCCTCAGACAGACATGTATTATTCATACACGCAAACAGTTATACATTGGCTGTATACATAACTCTGTGTATGTAATGTACATTAACACAACAGTTCCTGTCCAATCATTATGTGAGAACAGTACTCTTGCAAGGTGCTGTGTGCAACATTATCATCATGATAAAGGCAAATGGGGTAACCATAGAGGAACCAGTAGTGTTGTGTGTACAATGGGGTCATCCACATCAAGTGAACCTGGAACATTTAGGAGTGATGTGCATACCAGGATCGTGCACCTGAGGGACAGGGGTGAGGATAACAGGAGTATGTTGTGATGCATATTACAAGGGTTACATGTGTCCAGTGGGCAAGTGTGTGAAATGGACAGCTATGTATGGGGCAAATGTTGTCCTAGGAACAGATTAGCCTTATGTTTCCATTGGATGAGAGTAGGATGTGGGTGAAGGAGAGTATGTATGCCCGTGGAGGATAGGTAGGGTGGGATCACAGACAAGACAGCATACAAGGTCAGTATATGACACATGTGGGGGGATAAACCTCGGATGGGGAGGGGTGTTCAGCATTCGCAAGCCCATGGGACCAGTGTGACGGAGATCCCCAGCCATGGGCAGCCACCACTGGACCAAAACAGCTGCAAAGGAGGCAGTGCTGGGGGCTGTCCAGGAGGGGCAGCCTCACCCTGTAAATGTGACACTCTGCCCTTGAGCTTGCATATCTGGCCTTGGAACCCCTTATTGAGCCCCCAACGCACCACGTCTGGGACCGTACGGCAGCGGACGTGTTCCTATCTGGCCCTGCTCCCAGAGGGGACAACCCCATCCTAAGTGGTGGTGCCACCAGAAGGTGGTGTAGAGCCAACAGAGGTTGAGGTCCAAGGCTGGGCCCCAGATGTGCTGGTGCCCAGTGCCATGGTCAGCTGAAGTGGGACAGGAGGTTCTGTCGGGACCTCCAAACCCATACAGCCTATGGTGTTGCAGTTTAAACACAGGTATGGCTTAGTAATAGACAACAACATTCAGGATTAGTTACAACAGTATGCATAGATATGACCGTCAACCCAACACAACAGATGGTATACATTTGCAGAGGGAGCACAACACATGCATATATACCACATGACATCTGTACAAAGTGTAGAAGACATGTGACTGCAGCTATGAACAGTGGCCCATTATTGGCTTGCCACTGAGAACCCCAGACAGTGTCTGTCATACCACTGTTTCATGTGACATATGTCCAGTCAGGGATGTGATGGCAGTAACACATCCCTATCACCATGTACTGGCAGCAATCCTCACACTATGCTCCTGATGTGCACAGATGTGTGTTCAGTGTGTAACACAGGAAACAAATGGTTCCACACACTGACCAGTCCACAGATGGCCCTACAGATGGGGGTCCCTCATGAACACAGCACTGTCATGTCTGTTTTAAGATGTGCAGAATAGCCATTACCACACACAACATGTTAAACAGGCAGTAGTCTCAATGAAGCATAGCTACACTTACATGCTGTAGTCATGTCTGGCACATCACCCTCCTGTCTTTAGGCTATTTCCCACTGTGTATGATGTTTGGGGAACATCCAGATATCATCTGTGATGCTGTTTCCAAACATCACATCAAGGTACCACTCACAGCGACTGTCATGGCCAAACACCAACATGATGTTCCTAGATACTGTACTGTGTTTATCATGAGAATGCCTATGGGAACATCATCTCAGCTGTTCTACATGCAATCAGCTAGAGGAGGACTGCAATAGGTGCAGAGGCCATCACCTGATCATGCCCATCACTTACAATACGCATGCTGCTGCTGAGCAGGTGTACACCTCCACATCCCCCAGAGAGTGTGTGGCAGGGACAGACAAAGTACATCAGAGAAGGGCTTGGAGACTAAAACCTACGCATCGTCTGTCACACACCCAGTACAGGGGTCAAACCCTGACTGACTAGTCATTACTATTACAAGTGCATGCAGTTACTACATGTGCCACAAAGCCGAAATGTTGCTGTGCTGTAAGAACAGATATGTGTGTTGGTGAGAGACATGTGCAACAGAGATATAGTAGACATACATTAAGTGTAGCACACATGGCTGTCCACATGAACAGATGCCATTGTCACCACAACCACACTCTCTAATGGACTCGCATTGACACTTTTTGCCAGGGCCACAAATACACTCCCTAACTACTTAGTTTGCCACACTGCAGAAATGCACAGGTACTACATGCACCACAGGGGATATCTGGAGGTTCTATGGGCTAGGACATGTGAACGTGTTTGACATATGTTGGTATGTCAATGGGAGTTATACTGTGAGTGACTGTGGTTGGGAGTATCATAACGCACACGCAGACACAAGGTGCCAGTACTGACAAGCATGTATGCATTGCTTCATGGGTGTGTAGTGGTTGGCTGTGCAAGATGGCTGTACAAGGCTGGGTGAGGGGTAATCCTTGGCATTGCACCACCCGACAATGGTGTGCAGTATAGTACAGGGGTGTAGTGTCTGCAATGTCCCACACAGATGGGTACTGCATGAACTGCCCTGACATCCTGGTTACCATTGTGTATGGCCATAATTTTGCAATGCATGCCGTGTCTGTGTTTGGTAGTCCTTGACATGGACATTGCCTGGGATGTGCATGTCCCACTATACTGTACAGTGACATGTACAAGTGTTCCTGGTTTGGCAGGCACATGTTGTGTACAAAGACTGTTATTCTCCGATATGCCAATACTGGCCTGGTGTGGCGAAACCTGCTTATAGTCAGCAGGTCAACCCTGCACTTGCATTGATAGCATGATACAGGTATTCCCTGATATCAGTGGCATCAGTCCATACAGAGCACATGTGTACAGCATTGTATGGTCTCTGTGGATCACATTTGATGGCACCACATATGTTGCAGGCATCCAGTGGGGAACATAGTGAAGGCACATTGTCCGCAATGATGTGCCTATTGTACTGCTGTACAGGGTGCCATGTCCTCTGCAGCCCACTGTAATCACACCATGCCTACTAGCCTATCTGTCGCCAATGTGCATGGTATTAGCAACATAGCAGGATATCCTAGGCAAGTGTGTTTGTGTATGACACATGGGTTCAGGACATATACCGGGTACTAGTAGAGTTGCATACTTTGTTCACCAGGCCTTTTGCCAGATGTAGGGGCATGGCTTGCCAACACAGTCCCATGGCTGACTGACATCTGTACACCTCGTGAGGTGGGCATTGTGTCATAAGACGGACACCATATAGGAAAACTACAAAATCCGCTCCCCAACATGTCCAGTGGTTAGACACTGACAGCCACCCCCACACAGGCTCTGACAGTCAAACACACACACCTGCCATGTCTTGGATTCAAACCCCTACCTACCTAGTGTATCACACTGCAGCAATATGCATTTATGGCATGCACTATGGAGAATACCAGGTTACAGCAGTCCTAGAGGTGTATTTCTAGGTGTGTGACATCAGCAGGATTGCCAAAGGTGAGTATATGACTTGTACGGAGTGTGAGTACTCTAAAAGCATTGGTCTGTCCTCAGTCAGATGGACACACACGCAGACACACACACACACACACACACACACACACACACACACACACACACACACACACACACACACACACAGTTGTCAAGTCTGGGATTACAACACTGGTGTAACTACTCTATCACACTACAGCAATACACAGTTACAGATTGCACAACAGAGACTACTGGTCTATGACGTTCCCAGAGGTGTACTTTTAGGTGAGTGACTTCAGCAGCATTGCCAAAGGTGAGTATATGATTTGTACGGACTGTGGGTAGCCTATAAATCATTTCTCTCTACACAGTCTGAGATAGACAGACATGCACACATTTACACACACAATTGGCAAGTCTGGGGTTAGAACTACTACCTAACTAGTATAACACTACAGCAACATGCATTTATGGGATGCACCATGGAGATTACTGAGCTACAGCTCTTCCAAAGGTGTATTTCACAATGGATGACCTCAGCAGGCTTGTCATAATACTGCTATGGGGAGGGCAGTGTGTGCATGGGCCTTAACCCAGTCATGTAGGGGTTGACATGCCACATGTGGGTACACATGGGGCCATATGCCACAGGTACTTGTATACAGCTACTAGATGACTACTTCCCTGTACAGTCATGTTGCACAGCTGGCACGTGCACCACATAGTCTGACATGCTGACAGATACAGGTGGTTAGTATCTGCAGTGAATGACATCTACACCTCATGTGTTTGGGGCCCTTTGGCTGTGTGCTGGATGGGACAGGCCCGGATGGCTCCTTGTCACGATCAACCTTTTCCACACATCTATGCCTGTATACCTTTGACGTATTATAGTGTGTTGTCCTTACATATATGCCTGTATTCCTATCCACTGTTTGTGCAAGGCAGGAGTGGTGCATACTGACATGTGTCTGCACTAAGACCTGCGACTGCCAGATATGTCCGGACCACTGGTGTTTGCAGACATGGCCTTCATGTGTTTAAGTGTGTGAGCATGCCCAGTATGACCATTCAGTATGTTGTAGACTGACATTGCCTTCATACCTTCAAGTGTGTGAGCATGCCCAGTATGGCCATCTGTATCGCATGTGTTACATGTCCAGGTAGTTTGTACTGTGGTGCTGACCTTTGTGTTGTACACCAACAGGTAGCATGCTGTGTCTACAGGGTATCCATTGGTCATGTGGCATTGACTGTTGCTACATTTCTGCATAGAGGGGGGGCCCTGACTGTATCTAAATTCCTACACAGGAGGGGGGGCAAACCTGACTGTTGCTGTAAGTGTACATTGGATGGGGGGCACACCTGACACTTGTACACATTTGCTAGTACTGTAGTGGTATGTCAGGCACTCCCTTTCAGTATGTAGTCTTACCTATTGTGCTGGCTAGAGGCATACCAGTGTACTACAGATCTTAACTTTAATTACCAGCATATTAGTTTCTGACTTCCTAGCCTTCACGACCTACATACAACTGCCTGACCGACTGTAGTCTGTCTTGTGTGGGTCTGTGGGAGGGGTTACCCATAGGGCACATTCAGAGGCCATAGTACAGCATTTGTTTGTGTCAGTCTACACCTGTCCAGCTGGTTGAGACTTGTGTGGGTCTTATGAACACACATGATGCTCAGCCCATTACCTGCAGTGGGTTTTGTCAGCCTGTGTAGTACTGGCTACTATGGTGACTCCAGTATGTGTTACAAATGTCATGGTGCCACTATGGGTGTCTACTGTCTGCTGCCTTAACATTCGGCCACCCAATTCCCTTGCATGCTCACATCCATACCATAGCTACAGGTACCAACACATTCTACTACATTTGGCAATTGGTGGGTTGATTGACTTACCTTGAGGGCCTGCCAGACTTGAGGATGGTGCTGGAGGGCTGCCTATGTCAGATGCACATAGTACACTCCCTATACATGGCTGAGCACAGGTAGTGCCATGTTTGACATCCCTTTTACTGTCTGTGCGAGTCGGAGAGGGTGACATTCCCTTTGTCCCTACTGAGTCAGTGCATATGCTATGCGTTGCCTCTTTGTCAAGGTCAGGTCATACTGGGCATGCCACCTTCCACCTACTGGTTCAGGCTCAGGTTGTTCCTCCTCTGAGTCACTCTGTGCCTGTACAGATCTTGGCATTGGTGGGGGGCTATGTGGCCCTGACCCATGCTGTTCCTGCTGCAGCTGTTTCCGCAGGATCATATTGTGTAGCATAGCACATACTATAACAATTTGGGTGCATGTAGCTGATGAATACTGCAAGGCACCACCAGATGTGTCCAGACACTGGAACCATGATCTGAGCATCCCAAACACATGCTCTATTATATGTCTGGCCAGTGTGTGTGCCTAATTATGGCGTTGTTGTTCAGGTGTGTGTGCATTTCTGATGGGTGTCATCAGCCATGGCTCCAGTGGGTACCTAGCATCCCCCACTAGGTGACCGTAGGGAATGTCCATATTGACAAAACCGTGTTGGAGCTGTGTCAGATGACATATTTCTGAATCGTCATAGCTTCCAGGGCAGCCAGCACACACATTCAATATAATGCCCTGGGCATCACATACGACCTGGCAGTTGATGGAGGGGATGCCCCTGCGGCTGATGTAGGCCCTACCCTGCTCACCAGGTGGTGCTTTGATGCATAAATGCATGCAAGCTATAGCACCCACTATGCCAGGGCAGTCTGCTATTTGGTGGAAGAGATGCATATTGCGGGTCAACACCTCACGTGTGTTGAGGAAATATACGTGCTCACTGGCATGTGCTGACATGGCATCCAGGAACTGGTGGAATACTCTGGATGCTGATGCCTGTGAGACCCCCATGATATCCCCAGTTGTGCTTTGGGTGGTACCTGTGGCTAGTATACTTAGACCTACACATACCTTGGTATCCACTGGGATGGGTTTCCCTCGGCCTGTTTGATGTGTCAGGTGTGGCCGGCACAGCTCAACAATCTGCTGTAGGAGGTCTCTGTCCACCCTATAGCGCTCCACTATCTCCAGCTCATGTAGCCCCTGGTAGGTTACCCTGAGTCTGTACAGTCTTCTCTGTCACCTTACTCAGGGTTGTTTGGCAGCATTCACAACTTCACCACCCTCAGCCTCTTGCACATGTTGGTCTATGTTGCCTGCTGCAGCCCTTCTCATTTCGTAGGTTTGTTTGTTAAAATTTCCCCGCATTTATACACCGGTGGTGTAGAGTGTGGAAAAACTAGAGAGGAAGGTGTTTTCTTAGTTTATAGTAGTGTTCTGAGCTGGGCTGGTCTGCTGCCCCTGTAATTGGCTGATTCTGATACATATCACCTGTCAGCTCAGCTAGTTCACCCTGATTACTCTCCTACTGCTGTTGTCCCTCCCAATTGCACTAGGCAAGTATAGACACACCCCTAGCTTAGCCTTGCTAAGCTAGGAGCAATCCCAAGCCACAGGGCCCCAATCCACATACAGTATGCCTGACACCCCCTATGATGTCACCTATATCCGAGTCCTGCACCCAGCTATCTATTCACATACACTCTTGGGACCTGCCTCACACCCAGGGGATAACCGGGATTCACTATCCTTTACCTCATTTGCATAGGATTGCCTGCTAATGCATAGTTACATGACCCAAACTGTTTAAAGCGAGAGAAACTCAATGAGAACTGGCAAGTTCAACAAAATCCTCCATTTAATGAGCACTTTCGGTGAGGACAATACCTCACCTTCCTCAGATAAAACTACACACAATTGACCCTGTTTTTATACAGGCATCTTTGAAATAAATTGAAACAGCTAATTGAATAATTTAAACACCATCAATTATACTTTAAAAAACATACAACTATATATACATTTAAAATGCCATATTATCTCACTCTTAAGATGTTAAAAGTACTTCCAAAAAGGTACTTAAATGACCCCAAAAGCAGCGATCAACTTTTCAAAACTTACATGTTACAAAATACCATTAAAATATTCAAAATGTGTCTCAGTAACCTTCCACACAACTTAAATGCATTTTAAACACGTTGAATGCATTTTAAAATATTTGTACTGCGGTCAACAAGTCAGAAGCAAAAACAAAAACAGAAACCAGAAGTTAAATACGGAATGTACCTAAAGGCATGATATACCTGTATCTATACTAAATGGACTAAACGGAGGATTTTGTTGAACTTGCCGGCTCTCATTGAGTTTCTCTCGTTTTAAACAGTTTGGGTTTGTTTTTCCTTTTGCAGTTTTGAGTTTTTGTTTGTGTTTGTATGGTGAATGAAACCGGAGCGGCAACGCAAGTTCTGTTCATGCAAGATGATGCTAACACTTCTAATGTATCTAACCAGGATAACAGTATTGGAAACTTAACAGCTTTAGTCCAGGTTTTATACTGGTGGGTCGACGCCCTCACTCAGCGGCTCAATTCATCGCTTTCTAACAGCGTTAGTACGCAGCCGTTAAGCCAAGCAGCAGTTAATGTTGGTCAACACATCTCTTTGGGAGCAAGAACAATGTTAGCTCCCCATTCTGTTACTTTACCTGCTACCACTGTGGGATTACCAATTGTGCAAATCAATAATAGAGACATAAGGAACAATACAACAGCAGTTGAAAATAATGGGCCAGCTCAGCAAAGTGCGTTAGCACAAGAAAATATCATCCCTTCTATGGCTAATTTCTTGAGCAACAATAACTTTTTTGGCCCAGACAATAATGTCAACAACAGACACGACAATGAACCAAGGGTGAGCAATTTGTCTACTAGCATCAACGAATTTGATCTGAAGTTGTATAAATGTAGAAAATTGCAACTAGAAGTTGCATATTTACAAGAATGCATTGACAAATAGTTGATACCTAAAGGGTTGCGTCAGTGGCACTACCCTGTAGGTCTAGTAGAAGATTTTCCATTTCACCGAGAACTTTTGGGACTATTTAACAGACAAGGTCTAGAATTCTTGGAGTCGTTTGTCAATTTTTATAAAACAGAAATTGGCGCACTCACAACTGAACTAGAGATTTTCGAACATTTAATCAATAATCATAATGAATTTCTGAGATACAAATATGAATATGCTCGGATTTTTACAAGTATTGAGGCAACCATGACTAAACTGTTAACAACAAAGAAGAAAAAGATAGTTCGTGATGTGCATGACTATTATAACGATAAAGCCTATCCTAGACCCCCTTGTAATTCTTGTACAGTTTCATATACTTTTAACCAGCCTTCTGAGTTGAGTAATACAGTCAGCCCCGGGCCATCTACCAATAATGCCTCTAATGGAGACTCTTTTTTTTGACAAAGTCCAAGCACAACCACTTCGACGTAGTGAAAGACGTAACACTACTAATAATAATTCTAGAAACAACAACACTGTTAGTAACATTAATCAGCACAGAGTCCAAAGTAACAACTATAATACTGAGGGGTCAACTGTATCCAACCAACAGGGTTTTCACTTGAACAACAATCGGCAACACAACAGTCACCAGCCGAACAGGAAGCAACCACAATCGAGGAACAGATGGAGACAGAGGAGGAGATAATACAGGCGTCTAGTTACTGCTTTGATCCTTGAATATAGAAAAGTTCTTTAGGTGACTTTAGTATTTATAACTTTACAGAATTGGATATAACCCAAGACATGGTTGACTTTTTCTCAAAAGGACTGTCTTTTGTACCCAGCAGGAGAATGGACTTAGTTAAAAATGTTATTGACCTAAAATTATTTGTTCGTAAACTAAATTTGGACATGGTGTTAGGTGAAAACACATCTTTAGTTAGTTCAGTAAGAGTATCTAGTATTTTTAATCCACCTCTATACCCTAGTCTCAACTTATTTGAAAGAATGTGTGAGATGGATTTTAGACCTTCGGTCAATGATAACATCCACCAATTTAATAACAACATGAACATTACAAAATCTGAATATGAATTCATTCACCTGTTAAACAAATGCAATATTCGTGTCATGAAGCCAGATAAGGATGGGGGGGCTTGTCTTCATGGACCATAGTACATATGTTGAATGCATGAGGAAACATTTAGACACTGACGTTTACAAGCAAGTCTCTATTAATGAGGTTAATTTAGCCCACAAGAGAGTTAAAAATATCTTACAAGACTTGTTTTGGGAAGCATATATTGACATAGACTTACATCAGTACTTATCCATGATAGCACCTAAGACACCAGCCCTCTTTGGAACACCTAAGTTACATAAATCAATCAATAACCCACCCTTTAGACCTATTGTTGATGGGCGAGGTTCAGTGACTTATGCTTGTGCTAAATACGTTGACAGTATTTTAAAACCACTGATTGATTCAGAACCTCAAATTTGTAAAGACTCATGAGGTTTTTAACACAATACAAACAACATTGAATACCAAGACGAAGTATGCTTTCTGACAATTGACGTAAAAGATCTTTACACTGTCATCCCTCAGAAATTGGGGTTAGACTGGATTAGGGACTTCCCTCTATCTAAGAATGTCCCAGACAAAACCATATATGTAATTGAAACATTACTGGAAGTTGTTTTATCTAAGAACTTTATGGTGTTTGAGGGCAATTTTTATTTGCAAAACTCCGGTGTGGCTATGGGCTCACCATGCGGTGGTAGCTACGCTAATGCCATTATGGCCCATTGGGAAAACACTCTATTGTTTACTCATCCACTCTTTCAAGAGAATGTCACCTGGTATACCAGATACCAGGATGACATGTTTTTCATCTGGAATGGGCTAAAATCCTTAGTGGCACCATTTATAGCGAGCATCACCGCATTGACATATTTCTTGCAGTTTACCTATAACTTAGATGAATATACTATTAACTTTCTGGATATCTTACTATTTAAAGATAAAGTGAATTCTAAGTTTAAAAGCTGCATTTACAGGAAACCCACATATTCTAATGCCTTCCTACACTTTGCTAGTTGCCACCCTTACCATCAAAAGAAAGCGGTTGTCAAAGGACAGATGGTAAGGGCGGCTAGAATGATTTCAGAAGTCTCTGACTTTTTAGAAGAGTGTGAAAGGTTAGAAAGCATGTTTTTAAAAAGAGGTTACCCAAGTAACCTCGTGTTTAGCATTAAGATAGAAGTCATTAGTAAATGCAACAAAGGTCACTTTATACCTCTATTGAATAGACAGTTGGAGCAAACTAGTACACCTTTTGTTGACCAACGCAACACGCTATCATCCAAGAAGAAGACTATATATAAGACTAGCTTCCGTTGTACTTTTTCTTTACATTTTCAATATATTAGGCAAATCTTGAACAAAAATTGGGGAATAATTTTAGAAGATCAAGCTTTATCTAAAAGGTTAGGGGTGAAACCAAGAATTACTTAAACCTTAACCTTAAAACACTTCTCGAACAAAAGAAAAAATTCCATTCTAATAGATGTAAAGGCATGTTCAAATGTGGAGCATGTCCACAGTGTAAACATATCTTGGTCACAAACAAAGTAACATTAGAGGCAACACTTACAAAATTAATCATAGATTCACTTGTGAGTCTAGAAGTGTCATCTATGTCGCATTATGCAATCATTGTGCTGCTTTTTACATTGGAAAAACAGACAGGAAAATTAAACAACGTATTTATGAACACTGCTATGCAATAAGTAAAAAAGATATGAATAATGCTTTGGCGAAGCACACTGTGCAATACCCCGATCACCATTTTAAATTTACAGTATTACAACAAAGGCTTGCGGACATTAGAGGGAGCCCCTGCCAATTATTGTTGGAGATTGACGAACTTAAGTGGCAGATTAAAACAATAGCACATATGTCCCCAGGTTTAAATGAATACATTTCTATTAAATGTATTCTTAAACTGCTGGCATTGAAAAGGTGAAAAGAAATTTCAGGGGGGATTTAGGATGTGTGCTCTTTCTTAGACCACAGTCGCAATGGTTTTTGTAAGACTCTAGTCTCAATACTTTCAGACTCTATATTTTTAGAGTCCTTTTAGTATAGATACAGGTATATCATGCCTTTAGGTACATTCAGTATTTAACTTCTGGTTTCTGTTTTTGTTTTTGCTTCTGACTTGTTGACCGCAGTACAAATATTTTAAAATGCATTCAACGTGTTTAAAATGCATTTAAGTTGTGTGGAAGGTTACTGAAACACATTTTGAATATTTTAATGGTATTTTGTAACATGTAAGTTTTGAAAAGTTGATCGCTGCTTTTGGCGTCATTTAAGTACCTTTTTGGAAGTACTTTTAACATCTTAAGAGTGAGATAATATGGCATTTTAAATGTATATATAGTTGTATGTTTTTTTAAAAGTATAATTGATGGTGTTTAAATTATTCAATTAACCGTTTCAATTTATTTCAAAGATGCCTGTATAAAAACAGGGTCAATTGTGTGTAGTTTTATCTGAGGAAGGTGAGGTATTGTCCTCACCGAAAGTGCTCAGTAAATGAAGGATTTTGTTGAACTTGCCGGCTCTCATTGAGTTTCTCTCACTTTAAACAGTTTGGGTTTGTTTTTCCTTTTGGCGTTTTGAGTTTTTGCATAGTTACATGACCCATACTGAGCCTCCCCAAAACTAACCACTGCTTACCATCGTGCAAACCCACACACAACTGCTTAAAAATGCCTTACTCACACCATATTCAATGGCCCTTGTTCTGCCCAGCAACAAAAGAACCGGCCTCTGTAAGGCTCAAAACCAGGACCCTGCATAACACAGACGATGTGCTTTACCACTAAGCCATGGCAGATATACATACATCAGATGTTATCACGTACATATCATCCAGCACAGGCATTCAACAGTATAGGACATGTATTCCATCACGTAGATGCATGTGTGTTAATGTCTATATATATATATATATATATATATATATATATATATATATATATATATATCTGTATATATGTATATATATATATATATATATATATATATATATATATATATATATATACACATATACATAGATATAGAATATATATCTCAAGAACAAACCTCGTGACACCAAAGCATTAGACAAGAATGAAAAGGAAACCACCAGCGACTCCTGTATTATGTACTGGTGTTAATCCCAAGGCAAGTGTGTTTCTGTGCGGCACATGGGTTCAGACTGTATTCAGAGTAATATTAGGGTTGCTGACTTTACTCACCAGGCCTATTGCCAAATGTATGGCTATGTCTTGCCAGCCCAGTCTCTTGGCTGATTGTGACATTTATGGCCACTATATAGGGAAACAACAAAACACGCTCCTCAACACATCCAGTGGCTAGCCACTCACAGCCACCAACACATAAGATATGACTGACAAACACACACACCCGCTATGCCTTGGAATAGAACACCTACCTGACTACTTTATCACACTACAGCATTACGCAGTTACAGAACATGATATCAAGATTACTGGGTCACAGCAATCCCAGAGGTGTATTCCTAGGTGGGTGACATCATCAGCCTTGCCAAAGTTGAGTATAGGAATTGTACGGAGTGTGAGTACTCTAAAAAGCATTGTTCTTTCCACCGGAAGATGGACACACACACACACACACACACACACACACACACACACACCAGTGATGGGATCAGAACACCTGTCTATCTACAGATCACTGTTACAGTACTACACAGTTACGAATTGCGCCACAGAGATTACATATTCCAAGGTAGTCATTATGACCTTCTAGGATTGCGGACATCAACAGGGATGCAGACAGTTATGATGTACAGAGCTATGAATCTGTGTGTTTAATGTAGGAGTCCATCCCGAACAGGAGTATGCCCTTCTATGGAATGGATGACTACTATCACTATACAGGGTTACAGCCACCATGCTCATACACATAGAAGCACATAACTTACACAAGGTGTCAGTGGGCATGCTCACACACTTAGTAGCACAGGGCTGTTTGGAATGCACTATGAGTCCAAATACACAAGGTTATACTGGGCATGCTCATACACTTAGTAGCACAGGCTGTTTAGGATGCACTCTGATTCTAAACACTGAAGGCCACAGTGGCCATGCTCATAGAGTAAGATGTACAGAACATGTTGTAATGATCTCCGGTGTTAGTAGTTGTCATTGTTAGCAGGAATGCTACACTACATGTATATGACACTGGTCATCTACATAACACCTGCTGCTGTCCAACAGCTTAGATGTATCAGTCTATACCAAGCACAATACTACCACTCACAGTGATTTCATGCTAGGAATAGCAACTGCTTGACTGACACAATGAGCCAATGTCCTGCTGTGATTATAAGGTTGTCCAGTGCCTGTCAGTTTGAGATGAAATGACTGACATAAGACAAGCCTTTGGCATAGATCACATGCATCCATGATTCAAGGGCGTGTTTATAATACCTCCTTCGCATTTGCCCATATAGTGCCATTCCAAGGTAAATGACCTAAACACAGGATAACACCCTGACACCTAGAAGACAATTGCATTGTATGCTTATGCTAACCAGTGCTAGATGTGCTGCTGTCGTAATCACAGCTGCTCACTGTTGAACCTACAATGGGGAATACTGACATCTGTGCAGTGAGGAACACCTGGCTGATGACTCTGTTGTGCACAATATCACTACCACCATATAACTCAGAACCAGACATGTGGGCCATAACACTGGTATGGACCACTCCAGGTGGTGGTGTCCCCATATTCATAACAACTACTCACATGTACAGACCAGTACTCCAACATATATCATCACAGATGATCCAGGTGCAGGTCTCAGTGTCAAAAGCTGCATTCTAGGATGTAATCCTCAGACACCACCATGTCCTCAGACCACCAACACACATCCATACATGTGGTATGACATGTAATGGAACAACACCAAGTAACCTTTGACTGGTGGACTGTACCTAGCCCTAGAACAACTGTGCAGAGTACCCATGTACTGACACAGTTACATTATGTGTTATGCAATGCAATGATACCACTGTTTGTAACCAGGTCAGCTGTACACATGCCAGGGTCCCTCGGATATTGACAGCATTAACAGATGACTGTTGCTGTGCACCATTCAGTGTGTACACAGCCTTTTCCAAAGCAGATGTCACATTGCTTATGCCCGAGGTGGAATGGTTCACAGCCCCCACGCCAATGGACAATATTGTCCAAGATGCTGAAACCTATACAAAGGCACTCTATGATCATCTGCAGGAATGCATGGATCATGCTATTCCAAGTCTAACCTAGACTCACTCTGCAAAGAACAGGAAACCGGTCTGGTGGACCCCTGCCATGCACAGGCTCTACAATAGTAGGAGGTAACTAGTACAGATAAGAGCGAAATCCCTAGAAGGACAGACATCTCTGATCAGTATCAGCAAGAAACTACAATCCCTCATGAAATCATCCAAGGCTAGCTCCAAAAGACAATTTCCCAAGAACCCTACTGACAACCACAAAGCGTTCTTTAGCTATGTCAAGAACCTAAGTGGGAACTCTCAGATCTGCTCAGAGTTGGTGCAGACTGGCACAAAATACACTGAACCAACTGATATTGCCAGCATTTTGGCAGACAGGTTCAGTGCAAACTTCACACCCCTCTCAACCCCTAAGTGGCCCTTAATCATACTAGAAGAATGCACAGCCCCAGCAATCACCGACACACAGGATAAAACAGCCCTATCCAAAGCCAAAAATACAGCCTCAATGGGACCGGACAGTGTCCCAGGCTGTGTCTTACATGAGCTCCAAATGAACTAACTCCTCACCTAAACACACTGTTTAAACACAGACTTTCTACAGGCTACATACCCACAGAGTGGCACACAGCAACAGTGATCCCACTCCACAAAGGTGGCGCCACAACGGAGCCCGGGAACTATTGCCCTATAAGCCTGACTAGCTTGGTCTGCAAGGCTATGGAGCGCATCATCATGGAACTCATTAACAGAGACATTGGGAACCTCCAGACACTTGACCCAACCCAGGTCTGCTTGATTGAGTGCAGATCATGCCTACTGAACCTGTTTGATGTCTTACAGTCACCTAGACTTTAGGTGTGGGGTGTGGTAGTTCACACATACTACCTGGACCTCGCTAAGGATTATGTAACCATTCCCCACTCAGGTATTGTTTATAAGCTCACCGGCCAGTACATACACTCATACATCACAGGTTGGGTTGCAACAGGCTTACACACATGGTAAGTCTTGCAGCTTCCGGGTCCAACTCTTAACCAGTCACAACTGGTGTCCCACAGGACTCAGTCCTGGGACCCCTACTGTTTGCCATATACTTCTCAGAGGTACAGGCAACCACAGGTGAACTACAGCAGACCGTGTTTGGTGATTACTGCAAACTGGGAGCCATAACTGACAGTTCAGCTGTCACAGACATTCTTCAAGGGGCCTCACACAGACCAACACAGGGTGGCACAGTCATGGCCTCCAGCTAAAGGCCATGAACTGCATGGTCATTCCATGTTGGGAAAACTAAACACCCACATATTAACACATGAGTGGCAGCCACTTTAATACAGATGAGGTAATGGGTATGTGGGGACTACATTAGACAGTGATCTCTCCTTTGACAATCATATCTCCAAAGTAATTAGGCCATCCGTCTATGTAGGCCATCTGATTACTTAAGGGTTCGCATCTAGACATACTGAGGTTATTGTGCCCCTTTACTCATCACTCATCAATCCCATCATTGAGTATGATAACCCATTTGGGATGTACCTCAGAAGACAAATCCAACAGCTGGAGGGTCCATGAACATACATTGCCAAGAGCATTACTGGTCTCAGACATGTCTCCTATGCTGCCAGACTGCATGAACTCTTGCATTGCTCAGTGGCATCTTATTTACTCAGAGATGATCTTTGCTGCCCAACAAAGCCATGTCCAAGTCAGGCTTAATGGATATGCTCCACCTATGGGAATCAATGTCACAGTGAGCCACACACTGTAATGAGCTAAACCTTGCCACAACCATAACTGGAAGATGCTGGAGTGACAGATTCCTGTCACAGGTACTCCCCATGCTTTGGAACTACATCCCTGATTACATTTTATGGAGCCCCTCACTAACACTCCATGGACACCTTGCAGAGTGAATGGGGAACAGTGGGTGCACCCCAGGGATCCTTCAATTGGCTCTGCTGCACAGAGGGACAGTTAGTTAATCAATGGGGTGACAACAGCTGACACATTTTGGCTAGGCGTATGAATGGCCTTGGGCAGTTAGCCAAGTACCTAACTATGTACCTATGAACCTATACATACAGTATCAGCACATGCTGATAGCTTAATTTACTGTTCAGGTGTTGACTTACCTTGTGCCAATAGCAGTTGTGTGTGCAATAGTTGAGGGCTGCCTCTGTAGGATGCACACAGTAGACCACCTATACATGACAATTTACAGGTGGTCTTGTGTTTGCACCATCCATGTTTACTGTGTGTGCAGGTGGAGAAGGGTGTCAGTCCATAGGTGCCTACACTGTTAGTGTGTGTGCCATACGTTCCCTCTTTGCCAAGACATGGACATACTGGGCATGCTTCTGTCTGCCTACTGGGGCTGGCTCAGGGTTTTCATGGTCTGAGTACCTCTGTGCCTGTGGGGCCCTTGGCAATGGTGGTGGGCTAAGAAGGCCTTCACCATTCTGTCCCTGCTGCAGCTGTTTCTGCAGGACCATACTGTGTAGCATGGCACATACTATGAAGATGTGAGCACACGTGCCTGGAGAGTACTGCAATGCTCCACCAGATATGTCCAAGCAAGAAAACCATGATTTCAGCATTGCAAACACATGCTCTATGATGATTCTGGTTTGTGCATGTGCCTCATTATTGTGTTCTTGCATGGGTGTGTGTGCATTTCTGATAGGAGTCATCATCCACGGTTCCAGTGCATAGCCAGCATCCCCCACCAAGTGGCCATATGGGATGTCCCCCCTGGCAAATACCTGATACAGCTGTGAGGCATGCCAGATGTGGGAGTCATGATAGCTTCCAGGGCTGCCAGCACACACATCCATGATAATGCCCTGGGCATTGCACATGACCAGGCAGATGATGGAGGAGTATCCCTTGCAGTTTATGTAGTGCCTACTCTGTTCACTGGGTGGTGACTTGATGTGTATGTGCGTGCAGTCTATTGCCCCCAGTACCTCTGGGTATTCTGCCACATGGTGGAAGAGACACATATTGCTGGCCAACTCCTCCTGCATTCGGGGTAAGTATATGTGCTCATTGGCATGTGGTAACATAGCATCCAGGAATTGGTGGAGTACCCTGGATGCTGATGCCTGTGAGACCCCCAGGATATCCCTAATTAGCCTTTGGAAGGTACCTGTGGCTAGTATTCTCAAGCTTACACATACCTTTGTGTCCACTGGGATGGGTTCCCCTCTGTTATTTCTTGCTCTGAGGCATAGCCGGCACAGCTCAACAAGTTGTTGTATGGTGTCCCTGTCCACCCTGTAATGCAATACTATCTCCAGATCATTTAGCCCCTGGTAGGTTACCCTTGGTTTGAACACTGTTCTCCTCCTCTGGTGCCTGAGGTGGTTGTCAGCATCATCCTCCACACCACTTTCAATCTCCAACACATGCTGATGTATCAAAGCTATGGCAGCCCCTAACATGTACATTTTAAAAGTTCCCCGTCTATTTACACTGATGCTGCAGAGTGTTTGGGAATACACAAGTGTGTGTGAGGTGCTTTCACACTTTATACTATTGTGCTATGGATGCTGCTGATGTCATTGGGTGTGTATGTGCAATTCCAGCTGCAGGGTATCTTAAATATGAGTTTTACAGTGAGTACTGCAATTGTGGGGCCTTTGGTGTTGAATTGTGCTTGCCTGCAGTGATTTATCTGTTGCCTTTATTTCACTTTTCAACCTGAATCTCCTCCCATTGACAGGCATGCATCCAGCTGCCGGCTTTCTTGTTTTGTACTTTCTCTACCCAGGAATGTGTTGCGAAATGTGTTATGTAGCTGATCTACTGCAATTTTGCTTTGTTCTGCTGTGACAGTTCTGTTTTCTTTGCAGTACGGCACCTCCCCTTTCCTGTTCTGCAGATAGCTGCTAGCAGCCTTGTAAGCTGTTGTTAATGGCCCATTGTGGGTTCCTAGGTGTTAATTACTCATTTGTACTCCTATATCCATGCTGCAGCATTCCCTTATCTTTTTCCCATATCCTTCCTGTTTCTTCTCTGGTGAGCACCGTACACAGCCATTTACCGGGTTTACAGAGCGTTTTCATCCACGTTAACATGCACATTCAGTTACCTTGTATGCTCTCAGCTAAGCAAAGCTATGGATACTTCAACACAACCCTATCCTGCAGTTTTGCTTAGCAACAGGCAAACCAGGTTAGCAATGCTCCAATGTGCTTACAGCAATGGCGACACACCCCTCTCTTGATGTCATTTTTATCTCAAGGGTTCACCTCGGTGTTATAATGCTACGCTGTTTTGTACATCCTTACACCGGCAAGAAATCTGCGATTCAGTATTACTCCTCTCATTTGCATGGCATTGCCTACTAATTCCTAGTTACTGCGACCAACACTGTCACTGCACCTTAGCAACCCTTACGCCATGAGTATGGTGTAGCATGCCTGCCATTGACTATTATGGGGAAATCGTGATATGTGTTTCATTGCAGTTTTATTCTATATTTTTGCATATTCCTTGCAATCCTCTTTGCACACTGATGCCCTGCGCTTTAACTTCGCGTTAGTGTGGGCATAATATTAATTGTTCTTTTTTATATTTTGAGCATGTTGTTTTATGCCAATAGCTATATATTTAGCCATTGGCATATATTACCAGTATAATACGTGAGTTTGGTCTGCTGTCATGGCTCCGATTTTATGTTTGAAAAATGTAAACCGTTTGTTTTCAGTTTACATTTCTGCATGCTTACACTACGCCTACACCACTTCCTGAATCGCTATATACCTTCATTTGCATGCTACACTGCTGCACAAGTGGTGATTAGCATACAGGCGCCAGGAGCTGTGCTGGCGTAGCGTACGCAGGTAGTGCACGTGGAAACAGCCTGTACCTAAAACACTCGGTGGCCATATTTGGTGTTAGATTGCCTACGCTATGCCTGCACCTGGCTCAAGCTTCATGAATCCTGGGGCAAGTATAATGGCAACATCTTCCAGCAAAACAAAACTGCAAAAAATAGAAACCACATTTTGGATCTCCATGGTCCATTAGCTTAAGACCACCTGAGCACTTTTTTATGAAAGACTATTTTAATATTTCTTCAGCTCTTCTACTTATTGTGTGTGTTTGCTTTTGATGTGTTAGTATGGTGTCAGAGTGTGGGGGAGTGAGATATATGCATTTCTATCTTTGCCTGTGCCGAGCAAATATGGAGGAATTTCAGACTGAATAAAAACTGATGGGATGGGAAGTATCCCATTTTCATTTGAAAGCTGTAGCTCATGAGTGTTAAATTGTAAAATAAGTGGCTATACTGAAATTTATAAAAAAATGTTTTCTCATCAATGTTTAGGTTTCTATCACTTCTGCAACAAAACAGTATTTTATTTTTTGTCCAACTTTAGCAGAAAAGGAAACATAATATTAACTTTAGGCAGACTAAACTAGAAGGATGTTTTATATTTACTGCAATTCACGAAATGCAGAAAGAATTCCAACAATCAAGAGCAAAACACAAATGAACATGCTTTACCTTTTCAGTTTTGCTGGAGATACAATAGCCACTTCTGCCTTCTTTTAGATCTGGAAGATAAAAACTTACTTAGTATATGGCAAGACACTATTTAGTATATACATACACACACACACACACACACACACACACACACACACACACACACACACACACACACACACACACACACACACACGTGGTGTAGTTTTGAAGTTTTTAGTAAAATACAATATAAACAAACAAGGTGGGGAGATACACCCCCACACCCACCAGTGTAGTGGACTGTGCACCCCACAACCTCCTAACTATATATACTAAATCCAGAATCACACTACAGTGGAGAAAAGGGCATATATCTTTTACTTGCCTTACAGTATTCTGCACAGTGCTATATATACTAAGTTCAGTAAAGTGAAATGAAATTCAGTGAAATAAGATTCAACAAAACAAAGTAGACCCGTATGGGTATAGTGCCAAGGCTTGAACAGCTGTAATGTTGCCATCACTAATGTCAGCAAGCAGACTTTGGCATGCTTCTGTGCATGTTCTGAGGATATTCTTCAGAACATCCAAACTTTAAAAGAAGGTTTTTGTATTTTTGCAGGGGAAAAGCCACCCCCCCCCAAGCCCAAAACCCTACACTCTTTGCTAATTATTTATTCCAACTCCAATATCTCACAGATCCTGGGGAAAGGGAATATTCTGGTGGAAAATGAATGTCTCACCAACTCCTGCCTTTAGTATATCTTGCTTGCATCAAACTTATTATTTTCCATGAATCTATTCTTATTTCTAAATGTTACTTTCTAATCCAAAAACTAAATATGCAAATGCCAGTTGATGCTGGTTACTAATCTGGCATCCAAATCCACTGATTCATTACTTTTTAATCCACTCTACACAGTATAGATTTAAAAATATTTTTTGTACTTCTAGATTAGAATTTTTTTTAAACTAAACATTGTAGCATACACTTAAACTGTATTAGAAGTTCATTTGATGACCTTCTGGCAGAAACCCATCTGCCAAATAAATTGTAGATCTAGTATGCTTAAAGGATTTTCACTTTGGTTTTCCCTTTGATTAGCTCAGGCATTCATCTGGTCTTCTTTTATTTGCTAACAATTGACTCAATTTTATAACTCTTACTGCTTATTTTGTTTTTGTTTTTATTTTATTTTCTGTATTTCTTGTCTGACTAGTTTTTTATGGTGCATTTATTCCTTTATTGGTCTCTCACTGCAACTTCAAATCAGGCTATGGAGAGGATGAAGTCAGAAGATAAAAGCCTTTTTTATCACTAAACAAAATACCAAAGAGTTTACTACAGTACTTGTTTGCATGACTGCAACCATGGTGCTACACACACTGGACTTTTTGTGGAAACTAAGGACACAGTTTAAGTTATAAATATTTGTTTTAAGAAGCTCTAGTATTTTTAGAGGTAGATCTGCTTGTACTAATAGTGAAAGAACTGCAAATATATCCTTTTGACAAATACATTTGTGAATTTGTACAGAGTATGCACAATAGTCTCAAGTACTGGTGAATGTAATGCAAATCTAGTTTACATAACAACCTACATAAGCAACATTCCTATATCAGAAACAATCACAAATCCCAAGCAGGTTAAAATTTTATCACCATACCAAATACAAATTCTAATAAACCAACACTTCCTACTAACAATCAGCAGACCATGATGTTCCCTAAGCTTTCATTAACTCCAAGACAAAACAACAAAAATTGAGCTGAATAGATGCACTGTTCAGAAAGTTTCTGTAGATATGAGGAAGTCTTATGTATTATTAATAACTACAGATACTTTATATGGAAGTTTTCTTATTAAATGATGGTTTAATGGAGAACGATTTTCTTTATATATTTTTTTACTTAATATGTTATTCATAGAGATGGTTCAAATATGTGTGATGCATTTTCTTTTTAATTGTGATGACAAAAGGACTCAACTCATATAAATAAAATAAAATCCTGTTAGACTTTAAATATTGGTGTTGTTCCACAGATCCTAGTACAAATGCTCTGGTTTATTAGTAGTTTCTTTATGTGTACACACCTTTTCTGCTTGGCTACAAGTTTGTTTTTCAGATGTGGGAAACATAGAGTATGGATCAACAAGAAGGAATTTACACAGGGAGCTCCTTTAATCAGTGAATTGACAGTAAATGTTAATATTTTGAAAAGGGAATGATGTCATCTTATTGATTTACAAGAAGGAGCCAGGGATCTGCACACCAAATTCAAAAATCCGTAAAAAATGTCCAAACCAAGTAAGTAAACTTGTACTTAACGTTTATTTAAGCCACAACGTCTCTGTTTAGCTTTTCATCGGTGACTCCTCACCAACTTCCTCAGAACAGGAAATAAACACATTCAACACATCCTGTTTAAATACTGCAATGTAACTCCCAACTTTTGCCACACTGCCACCTGTGGTCGGAATACCAAATTTTCAATATATTAAAAAGAACATACAAAAAGGCATAGGACTATTTAAAAACATATATATAAATATAAAACACTCCCTTAACAATATAAGATTAAAAAACAATAAGTCATATATATGCCATCAAGAAAGAAAAAATGGCTAATGCACTTGCTAAACACATTAGCGAGTGCCCAGGGCATGGGTTTAGCTTCACAGTGATTGATCAGATTGTGCATGACAATGGGGGGGGGGGGCTGTTTCCTATTTGTTGGAACTCAGAGAATTGCTTTGGCAATTGAGGTTGGAAGCATACCATTTTCCAGGCTTGAACAACATGTTGTCAATTTCTTGTGTTTTGAAATTGAAAAGTTTGATAAGGTAGTTTTGCTATTTCATACTTTGTTTGTGTCTTTTGGCTTTTCCTGGTTAGGGGTCGCCACAGCGGAACTCCGGTCCGCTAATGATTGCAGTAGAGTTTTACGTGCTGTCTTGCCGGGCCTAACGCACAATCTTCAGTGAAGGAATGCCCATTCACTCATGTCGCCACACAGAAGACGCTCTAACTGAGAATCGAATGGGCAATGTCTAACTGTGAGGTGACAACGCTACCGCATTTAATGTGCAAAATTATGATACATGTTTTTCAGTAGCCTTTGTTTTCAAAAAAATTTTTTGTACATGCATTGCTCCATCATGGGTCCAATTTATTAACCATGAAGTGAGTTATTTACTTTATTATATTTTAATACATATTTCTGGTTCCTTTTTTCCAAGTCAAGCCTGTGGGCCATCGACTTATTGTTTTTTAATACTTGGTATAGCATCTAGCTGATAGTAAAACTCAGGATTTAGAAGAATTTATTGTAACTGAAATTGCTTCTAGAGGTTTGCATGATGAAAAACTGGTTGATTTATAGAACAAAAGTGATCATGGAAGAGTCTGAAATTTCATTATCAGATATGATGGAAGTGGTTTTCAGAATGGACAGTGAGTTAAGCAGGAAGGAAAGGAGTAATTAATTGAATGGCCATAAGATTACAGATGGGATGCTATCTGGAAAATTGTGTGCCAATGCATTAGAAGAAAAAAGGTACTGTAAACTTTATTCAAAATTAAAAATGGTTATTTGGATAAGAAAGAAGAAATAAGTGATATTATGTGTGGGAATAAGTGATATTATGTTTGGGATAATTTAGTTTCATCTTTGGATTTGGGGGAAGAGAAATGTTATGACCTAACATTTGAGACTGAAAACTTACAGGGAATATTTTTGTTTAATTGTAAAAAAGGCAGGACCATTATCTGTAGAATAAATTTATATTTTCTGGGTAAGGGACTTAAGTAAAAAAAAAAAGTGTTTTTTCAATTTTGTATTGAAGAAATTAAGTTAAAAGATGGTAAATATTATTTTTCATGTATGTGTTATTCAGTTTCTGATATTGTGAAAGTTAAAGATGAGAGAAATATTTGGAATAGGGTGGGAATTGGATATTATTTTAAAATATGAAAAAAGATGCAATAAAGCATTTACCAACTGATATCTATGTATATGATAATAGAAGACAACTAGATAAGTGGGACAGACAAAATTGCATTTTTGTTCAATTTCAATCATCTCCTAAATGAGTGTGCAAAAATGAATGCAGGGACAATGGTTATATGACTAAGTGTTAAAAGGAATGTCTGCAAAAAGAGAAGGACATTGTTGGTTTGATTGTAGAAAAAATAAGCAATATAATGTTGAAAGGATGATGCAGAAAGTATTGTAATGTCTGAAAGTGATGAGGAGGTAGGAGGAAAGGGTATTAATGAAAAATAGGATGAAGTAATAAAAGATGACTTAGGTAAAATAATATATATATTTCAGGAAGATGACTGTAACTGTACTGAGAGCACTGAAAATGAAGACGAAACTGAAAGTGATAAGTCAGCTGTTTGTAAAGGGAGAGTAAAAGATGTTAAGAGAAGACATTTAATAGATACAAGGTTAAGAGTGTGGAAAAGAAGATTTGAAAATACATCACCAAGATTAAAGAAAACGTTACAGAATAGATTTGGATGTGTTTCAGTTAAAGAAAATATTGAAAAAGCTAATTCTGAGGCTCAACAAATAGTTGTATAGTTGTTCATAAACTCAGAAAAATCTTCAGTTGGGGAAATAATTAAAAATAAGAAACAAACATTTAAAATACTTTGTTTAAACTTAAAAAGGAAAACTAATCATTTTAGAGTTATTTCAGTAAATACGAATAGTATATATTATAAGAAGGATAGTGACACTGGAATGATGTGCTAAATGTGATGTAGAGATTATTCTTATAGAGTACATAATATTCTTAACAAATGAAGAAAAATTGCTAACAGAAAAATTATGGGATGGAAAAGTCATATGGAATTTAAGAAGTGAATATTGTCCTTGAGTAGCTGTATTGTATAAAAAATAAAAATATTAGATATAGCATTAAGGATGGGAAGGTTAACCATTGCGCACGTGCATTGGAGAAACAATGTTTAGAGAATTATACCATTTCATGCATATACAAATGGTAAAGAAAAAATCTCTTTCATCAAATATGAGATTATGTGGTGGTTAACATGCAAATTATTTTTGCAGGGGACTATAATTGCAATTTAAGGGAAATATAAAAAGTAAAGGAAGGATGTTAAAACTACAAGAAGAAATAAAATGTAATTGGCTGTCTGGAATAAAAGTCAATAGACTTATATAAAAGGGTCAATTGGATTTGAAATTGATTATGTTATACTATTGGAAGGTTTGGGTGTAGCAGATGATACTACAGTACAGACATATTTTTTGGATCATTTAGCAATATGGATGTAAGTGATAGAAACAATGGGGTATACAAAATAGGAAAATGAATAAAAGGATAAATGGGAAATTATGGGATGAATTTAGAAAATAAGAAACATTGCAGTTGTGGAGAGACCATATCACAATGAAGGACCTTCATAAAATTTGATTTGAATGGTGGATTGAATTTAAACAGAAGTATAAGAACTGTTTTTTCTTCCAATGGCAAGATGATGTAAGAAAAGAAAGTAAAGTATGTAAAGATGTATTGAAATGTATTGGAAAATTTAGTGATGACTATAAGAGAGTATTATGATATGGAAAGGGAAATATATAAAACTTGATTAAAAAAATAAGGCATTACTGTTTAAGCAGAAACATTATTTACAAGGGCAAAGGATGAAGTGGCTGCATATTTGGGTAAAATAGTAAAGGTGCATGCTAGTATAATTTGGGAAATGAAAAATGTTAAATGAGAGTTAAAAAGAAAATAAGAGAAAATAAAACAAGAGAAATTGAAAAATCTGATTCAGAGTATCAACAAACAGTTGTATAGTTGTTCATAAACTCAGAAAAAATATTCAGTTGGGGAAAGAATTAAAAATAAGAAACAAAAAGTTAAAATACTTTTCTGAAACTTAAAAAAAGGAAAAGTAATCATTTTAGAGTGATTTCAGTAAATAAGAATAGTATTATATTGTCAGAAGTATAGTGACACTGGAATGATGTGATAAATGTGATGTGATATTATTCTTATAGAGGACATAATATTCTTAACAAATGAAGAAAAATTGCAAACAGAAAAATTGTGGGATGGAAAAATCATATGGAATTTAGGAAGTGAATGTTGTTCTTGAGTAGTTGTATTGTGTAAAAAACAATAAAAATATTAGATATAACGATAAGTATGGTAAGATTAATTGTTGTGCATGTACGTTGGGTAAACAATGTTTATAGAATTTTAGCATTTCATGCATATACAAATGGAAAAGAAAGAATCTCTTTCATCAAATATTAGATTATGTGGTGGTTAACATGAAAATTATTTTTGCAGGGGACTATAATTGCAATTTAAGGGAATATATGAAAAGGAAAGATGTTAAAAATACAAGAAGTGATAAAATGTAAGTGGGCTATGTGGAATAAAAGTCAATAGACTTATATAAGAGGGTCAATTGGATTTGAAATTGATTATGTTGTACAATTGGAAGATTTGGGTGTAGCAGATCATAATACAGTACACATGTTTTTGGATCATGTAGCAATATGGATGTACATGATAGAACTAATGGGGTATATAAAATAGGACAATGAATAAAAAAAATAAATGAGAAATTATGGTATGAATTTACAGAATAAGAAACATTGCAGTTATGGAGAGATCATATCACCATGAAGGACTTTTATAAACTTTGATTTGAATGGCAGATTGAATTTAAACAGAAGTATATGAACTTTTTTTTCCAATGGCAAGATGATGTAAGAAAATAAAATAAAGTAAAGTATATAAAGACGTATAGAAATGTATTGGAAAATTTAGTGAAGAATATAAAAGAGTATTATGATATGGAAAAGGAAATATATAAAAACTGATTAAAAAAAATAAGGCATTACTGTTTAAGCAAAGACATTATTTACAATGGAGAAGGAGGAAGTGTCTGCATATTTGGGTAAAATGGTAAAGGTGCATACTAGTATAATGAAGGAAATGGAAAATTTTAAATGAGAGTTAAAAAGAAAATAAGAGAAAAGAAAACAAGATAAAATTATGAGTATTGTATTATGGTATATAGAAAATATGAATGCAAGTAAAAAGAAGGAAAATAGGAGAGAACAGAAAGTAAAAAAAAATCAATAATGAGTTAAGGAAGAATATGAAAAAGAAGTAACTATTAGTGAATTGAATTAAGTACTTTGAAAAGTAAATGTTGATTCACTATCAGCTCCAGATGGTATATGGCATGAAATGTACAAAACAATTAAGGGATCAGCGAAGAGAGTATTTTATAAATGTTTTGAATGAATGGTTGAAAGAAGAGTTTGTTTATGAAGAGTAATTTATATACTGTGATATTAAAATTTTATGAAGAAAAGATGAAAAGAATGAAATAAGAAACTGGAGACCTATCACATTAATTGAGACATATTATAATTTTTATGAAAAATAATACAGATGAGAATGGGAGGAAGGATGGAGGACATTATGGACAAAAGTATACATGGTATAAAATGTAAGGGATGTCAGGAATTATTATTGGTGGTTAGAGAAATTGTGGATTTTATAAGTAAAAGTGAAAATGTGAAACTTATGATAGGTTATATTAGTAAGATACTTGATAGAGTAGGACATGATGCTTTGTGGCATGTTATGGAAAAGTATGGAATAAGTAATAAAATTAGGAGAAAGTGTACAACAGCAAAATTATAGAGTGACAGTGCTAATGAATGGTTGACTGAGCAAAGAAATATGCATGAATTGTGGTATAAGACAATGATGTTTCATGAGTAGGATATTGCTTACATTAATAATGAATGTGAGAGTGAGTGAAATAGCTAATACAATGAAATATGCTAGATATGTCATGCAAAAGGAAGTGGTGATTCCAGTAATTCCGACGTATACAGATAATGTAGTTGCGATTCTTAAGAAAGAAATTATTGTTGAAGGAAGTGTTAGTATATGTGAATGGATGTTTAAAGGAAATGGGAATGATCTTGAATAAAGATAAAAAAGTAAGGGTGTGGGGGATGTGAAAACTAGAGGGGGTATTTTTCAATGAATGAAGAATGTTTGTTAGGAACAAAATATGGGAAAAAAATATATGGTTATGAAGCAATGAGAAGGTCTGATAAAAGAAATGAAATTAATAAGTCTTATGGGGAGGACTTATAGATTAGCATTCAATAAAAATGTTTATTTGTTTATTTCATATGGGAGTTAAGATTAAAATCAGTAAAAATAAGTGTGTTTTTTATGAGGGAAGATGGAGGGGGTTAGGGTTATTAATTTCAGTTGTTAATCTGCTTCTTTAAACTTGTATAGAGTATTAAAGTGGGTAAATGAAGACAGAGAGAAATTAATAGTGCAAATGTTTAAATATAAGTACAAAAATGGAAGAGCATCTGAATAAGTAAAAGTGATAAAGATTATAAAAATGAAGAAATTAAAAATTATCAAGAAAAAAATACTAACATGGGAAATGAAAATTAATGATTTAGAATAGAAGGACTTGGTATAGCAATGTGATGAAAAAATATTATTATGGAAATCTGCGTGAAAATTTACTGGAAGTGATTAAAACATTAAAGTAAGGCAAAAGTGGTGTACCAAGACAGCAGACTGTCAGGATTTCCTATGGAAACTGATAATAAATACATTAGCCTCAAATAGGAATATGCCATATAAAAAAGAAAGGTTAGTGAGTGTGCTTATTTTGCGGGAGGAAGGGAAAACAGACCATATTTTTTGAAATGTAAAAGAGTGGTTAAACTCTGGAATACATTATGTGAAGAAAAATGTTTTGAGAATATTAATGACTTAGTATAGATATAATTATGACTATGTGTAGATATTATATAACAAGAAGAAAGAATATCTGAGGAGGGCAGATCAGAATTTATGTTATGCAATATGAGTTATTTGGAAAAAACATTGAATGAAATTTTGCTTAATGGGAAATATATTTTGGCTGCTATATAGATGAAAATTAGATTACACTTGTGGAAGAAGTTGGGGCAGTTATGGAAGAGTAATAATAATAATAATAATAATAATAATGATGATGATATATATGAAAGTTTAGGTAGGTACTTGTAAATATATATATATATTGTGTAAATGATGTTTTGTTTATGTTGTGTTAATTAATGGACCCCTACTATTTTTGATAGGTGCCATTGAATCTTTTACATCCAATTGAGTTACCACTAACTCAGGCTGAAGGAACCTCAATTTAACATCTCATCTGAAGGATGACCCACTCAGGGGTGCAATACCCCTCTTATGCAGCACTGCAGTATCAACAATCAGTCTGCCTGGTGTAGGAACAGAGACCACAGCTCTCTGCATAAAAGGTGAGTGTGCTACCTGCTGTGTCACTGACAGTGACATTAGGGTATTGGTGATAGGGATGTTAGGCAATACAATGAAGATAATGCCTATGTTATTTGACCACATCAGAAGGGTAATAACAAGTGTAGGCCCATGGGTGAACACAGTCGTCTTTTTCAAGTTTACAGAGATGATAAATCTAAACGTCTGCATGAGAATAACATACAACACAATAAAACTGAAGACAACTTCATTTTGTATGACACTTTGGATTTTCCACCTTTTGGCATTCACACATGGCAGTAAACTGGAGGGGGCAGGCATGGAATAAAAGTTTGACAACTTATCAAGGTTATGAAAATATGAATTACAGGGAGAGGGAGAGGAAAGGGGAAGAGACGTTAATCTCAATGAACTCTGATTATGTTAACTCACAAAACTTTTCATATTTTTAATTATAGTCAAGTTAATGTTACCTTAGAGCACTTCTCATTGTTTGAAAACGTTTTTAAGTTCATTCCTATCAGATGATCTGATATTATTTATTTATTACTTAAGCTTTTCACTACAGAATTTAATTTAGTGGCACATTCCAAAATGTTAGGAAGGATGAAATGCAAGTTACTGGACTTTTTTAAAAAAAAGAATCTCTTCAACTCTGTCACTCACCCTGTTACCCAAGCTTTTGAAAAAGCATGCAAGGATGATTTATATAAATACTTTGTACAGAAAGAGAACACCCCCCCAAAAAAAATTAAACCTACATAAAAGTTCCTTTATTAGAAGTAAGGAAATATGAGTTATGAAACCCCAAAAGGGAGGCAGTGTTGCACTATTTCAAGCAATATATTATTCAATTCATATGTTTAATATCTTGTAGGATGATAGTGTTTACACATAGGCATCTAGAAGTTAATACTGTCTATAGAAAGATAGATTTACATCTAGAAAACCATTTGGCTCAAGGGGTAACACCAGGTGTTTACACTTTTTTAAAAATCTCAAATCCTACAATCCCCACCAAAGTGTATAAAATGTGAAAGAATATTGTTGTAGATTATTGTGGCCGCCCAGGGATTTAAAAACAACTCCCTAGCAGTCTTCATAGACATACTTCCAATCTTTATCAAACAATTGTACATGTTAAAAGACTCATGGGAATTTTAGGAAGACAAAGAGGAATGTATGGGATATAAATTAAATTTTTTTCACCATTGATGTTGTTGATTTTTTTATATGCATCCCAAGTAATGAAGGTTTATTGTTATTTAATGAAAGTCTTTTAGTGTGTAAAATTTAAGGAAATGAAATCAGTTTAATTATGGATTTTTTTATACAAAATATATAAACTTTGAAGGGAAGATTGATAGTCAAATTAAAGAAATATCAGTGGGTGCAGCATGTACATCCATCTATGCTGATACCATTCTGTTTAGTCTGAAAATGAAACATATTTTCTTTCAGAATTTTAGGAGTACTGTAAACTTTATTTAAGGTATTTGGATGATTTATTTATTTTACGAGATGTCTCAGTGGATCTGATTGACAATTTTATTATTTATATGAATGGTACAGCTGATTTTTTGAGATTCATATTCACCTTCAAAGTCTTGGAAGCAAGCTATCTGGATGTCAGTATTAGGCACACCTAAACAGGGTTCAGTTTTAACATCTATAGTAACCCTACTTTTAGTAATTTGTATTTACACTATCACAGTTCTCATCCATTTAGTCACAAAAAAGAGCTTAGTGAGAGGACAATGCAGCAGATTTGTCTACATGGCTTCCACATAACAGGTGATATTTGAAGAAATGAATAAGCTGGTTGTTATGTTTATGTCGAGATGTTACCCTAGATTACTGGTTCTTGTTATTAGCAATGATGTCCCAAGTCAGTGGTGTAGATGCTATTAAGCCCTACTGGGGTTTATTATGAATGAAAATGCCATACACATCAAAGGGAATGGCACAAATAAGAACAATTATGAAATTCATTTTGTGGTAAACTATAATAAAGGTTCAGGTATGACCAAAATATATTTAAGAAGAACTGGAATAATTTTAAAATAAAGACAATGAAAGTAGACCTTGTGTGCACACAACCTAATTTTGTTTATAAGCCAGACAACAACTTCAAAGCTATCTTGCAGAAAGAAAATACAGCAACCACTAATGATAAGCCAAGCAGAAACACTACAAAGTGTGGTTGCTGTAAACAATGTTAGTATATCTTGGAAGGTGATACATTTAAATTGGGGTATGGAAAAGATACTACTGTAAGTCTACAGAGTGGTAATTGTGTAAAGGTGTGGTATATGTGGCAAAGTGTTCTGGTTGTCCAGGGATCTACATAGGCGAAATTGAAAGACTCTTACAAAAAGAATTGAAAAATATATTTATGACATCCAGAGAAAAAGAACATGATTTATACAAATATGTTGAGGAATGTCTTGGTGTGCCTTTACTAGCCTGAATATACCATTAAGACTTAAAAAGTAAAAAGTCATGGGCATTTCAAAGCCATGTGGCTGAAAAAGTGGTATGGCCTTAAAAAATCATCTGCATATGTCCCATGAGTATCCACTAAAGGTGGTTTAAGGCTTTACACAGTAAAATCTCTAACTTGGTCCAGTCTTTCCTGCAGTTTTGACTGAACGGTTTGTCTGTGTAAATTGTTTTACCATTTGCTTCAAAATTTTTTGGGATATTTTGTTGACAATTTAATGTTTATGGGCATCATGGGTTTAAAGCCCCATGGTTCTAAATTCTAGCAAAGTAATCCACTTATGCTTTACTGAGCAGGTCACAAAACATCTGAAGCATTGCATGTCTCCTGCTAGAGAGGTTTGACTATTTGACAGAATGTACACATAAAGACTTGAAAAGTACAAAGTCAGGGGCATTCAGAAGCCATGTAGCTGAAACACTGCTTTGTTCTTAAGAAGTCATTTGTATAGATGCCATGAACCTCCTTGAAAAGAGGTGTAAGGCATTACATAGTAAAGTCTCTAGCTTGGTGAGACTTTCTTGCAGTTTATACATATAAAGTAAATGACAAGTACTGAGAGTAAACAGTAAACAATATCAAATGCCTGTGTATCACTCAAACAGCAAAGCTGATGTTATTTTCAGTATAACTTGGTTGAGTAACAATATTAGTGTATGGGCAATACCACTGCATAATTGATTTCTGAAGCACGATAGCAATTGTACCATATCCATAGTAGTGGGTAGTGCATACCAGCAGTATAAAGCAACTACACTCTGTGAGCCCCCCCCCTTCACAGTGTTGAAAAGACAGTTTAACAAACTGCAAAACATACACATTTGTATCTTCTCATTATGATAATTTATGATGAGATATCAAGGCTCATACATTTATGAATCGGTTTACCTTTGAAAGGTTGAAAATCATATCGTCGATCATGAGTTCATCAGATCAGATCGTTGCATGAACTGAAATGATGAATTCTGTATGTCGAACGTCAAGGAAGATCGAAACTCAACAAACTGAACAGCAGATTCGATGAGTTTTGAACTCCAATATCGAACACACAATGTAATGCAGGGGGCAAGCCCCCCTGCATACCCCACACCCCCCTACTTTAATATTCTAACTCCGAGATCACACAACAGTGGGGAAAGGGTCCATTTCCCGATCCCCACTATAGTGCAATCTGCACCCAAAATGCCAAATCTGCAATGAGCGAATGTCACTGTGCATTCGCTCATTGCACATTCGATGCATTTCTTCCGGCTATACAGAAACTGGAAAATGTCCTTTCGAACAATCCACTTTCACACGTGCAATACGTACATATAAAGTTAAACCTATGAATCACCTCAGACTTTGCATGAGGGAAATCTGTTCCTATGACCAACGGGTGCCGTAGTGCTGACTAAGAAGTAACATCAGGGAAAGCTAGCTGTACCAGAGCAAACACTGCACAGTTTCACACACAGCAGGAGGAACCCCGGGGGATTTTCTACTGCAAGTGTAGAGGAAGATTGCTTTCCAGCTTTGGAAACCTATATCTGAAATATTGTTCCATGGTTTTCCCCCTTATGGGATGATTCGAAGAAGATGAAATACATTATCTTACTTAATGATTCTGTTACAAATAGCTAGGAATGTAGAACAAGAGGCTTAGCATTTCAACATCTCACCTCACAAGTGATTGGTAGTATTCCATGTCAACTCATGTATTTTTCTTGAACATGGGTACAACAAGGACTTAGTCTTCAAAAGGCTATCTTGTCAGCTTTTTAATACCAGCCAGTTACTTCAGTCACCATAGTCTCTCCAAATATATTGTTTGCTGCCCTCTTGTGTTATAACTGCTGGTCCAGTCAATCAATGTACAATCTAACAACAGTGCAATTCTATTCTTTTTAAACCAAACTTTATTGAAACTTTGAAAATACAAGCATTTATTTAATTTATCCCAGGTTCTTCAATGAAAAAAAAAAAAAAACAATTAATTATTTTATACCACAAGTAATATGCTTTTCCTAAAATTATAATATTTACAAAACTACAAATGTAAAATATACCTGAATACAATTGCAAGCTTATATGTAATACTCACAGAAGTGAAGTTGTCTCCAATTTATATTTATGTAATACAACAGTATTTATGCCATGTTTTTATTTTTATTGATTTACAAAGCAATATTTTAGCTCATAACACAGTTTATGAATTTGATGAGTCAATTGCTCCTAGTAATATTCCTAATATTAAACAATAACTAAAGAAATGTAGTTGCCACATTTCTAATACAAACCCGATTAGATATCTCAAGTTTGAATGAATGGTTGTCAATGCTAAATAGCTAGAATTTTATGGCATTACCTTTCAGTAAGACATATATCAGTGTCTAGATTGTACAGTCAATAATAATACCCTAAAATGTCTTAAATTTTGAGCAATTTCATATAAGATAAAATAAATCTGCATTATCTTGTGTACAATGTCAGTATTCATTATTGCATAGCAGATATATTTTTTGCAATTCTGTTGCATATTTCCAAGTATATGAAGCTTTAGTATAGGTAAATGCTGCTAAATTGGACATCTATTATCAGCTGTATATGTATGACAGCTGGATCATTCACCCTTTGATAAAGTTATCACTGGCATAACATTCCACTTTGATTGTATATCTGCAAAGTGAATGTCTGGATTATGCAGGGTAAAGGTTTAAATATGTTTTAGTTTGTGTTGGTAGTATAGTTTTTTGATTTGTGCCATGGCTATGACTTGATTGGGTATCCATTTATTATATGCTACCTTATTATTAAAAAGTGATGTTATTGGGTATCCATTTATTATATGCTACCTTATTATTAAAAAGTGATGTTATACATAGTGTGTAATCATAGACACTTCCACCAATGTGCAGATAATTACAGGTGCAGTTTCTTGATTATGTCAGTTGAATTTGTTTTTTTTAAGCTGCCATCCCAGATACCTTGATATTTAGTTATTTAATTTGTTTACCATGATTGAGCACTCATTCCTATAGACCTAGTTTAGACACAGCCTGGGAGTACAAAGTAATATAGTACAGAATAAGACACACAAAGGAAATACATAGCATTATACAAACAATATAAAAGTGTTCTATATAATATACATACATATATCTCAGCAGAAGCTCAGTTTTAGCACTGTATCATACAACTTTCTGTGAAGATACTACGTTTGCTTTGTATGAAAGCTGATGATGAAACTGACTTACTTTCACTTTTGGCACCTGTTATTTTGCTGTCATACCAGTGGTCTGCTACCTGAGGGACCCCATACTTTGCATGAGGGTATAGAAATTGATTTACTACCTTTAATCAGCCAGGGGAAGATATCAGTTAAAAATCATAGATTAAGTTAGATTTTTGGCTCTGATCTTAAGCCATCCAGATGAGGATATTCCTTAACTATAAATATATGGTAAACCAATGATTCCAAATATATAATTGTCTTATATGAGGTATTTTGTAATCACAGATGTGGTTATCATACATCAGACTTTAAATGATGTTAACATATTAAAAAGGGAAGACGCCGGAGTAGAAACAGAATTTTTAATAAGATGAACATTTTGACTATATAAATCTTGTTCATAAATAGTACATATTTTTTCATATATAGATGCTGCCATTTATATTATTAATTAATAGCACAACATTTAAATTTGTGAACTCCATCATAATATTCATCTTGTATAAGGGTGAAAGTACTGTTAGTTTTGGGGACTGTAGAATAGGCTATATAATGCAGCTAATAGGGGTCATTTGCTTAGAAGAAAAATATGGTTTTATCCCAGCTGATATTGAGCCCAGTGATATGAAAAAGATTATACAGTATATTTAAAATCACTGGTGTTTGGATTTCTGGATTCTTTAACCAGACACCACAATCATTAGTAAACCATATGTTTTTACCCTGGTTTAATTTCTCCAAATGTTTTGGGTTTCTCTGTGGGTTTCTATGTACTCTGTATTATATGGGCTACTGAGAGTTGACTTGTGCCTTGCCTACAGGGCAGTCTCTGACCACAACCTGATGGAAATGCTGCACATCTGCAAATCAAATTGCACCAGTCACTCACTCTAGGGATCTCAACCTTTTCAGTGACATTAACAGAACATGGTGTAGAGAGAGGTTTATCTCCCAGAGATTGCCACTGCTCTGGAATAAACTACTAATTCATGTGAAGCAGAGCTCCCCAATGACCCTGTTCAAGATCAACTTGCACAAATGGATGGGTGACCACAGATTCATCCAGGGGTGGGATCCATGTCCTTCATGGACAGGGGTAGTTGGTGCTGATCTGTAAAGTACCTCCATCTAACCAAGGACAATTGGAGCAATCCCAGGATTATCATGGCTAGGCTTATAAAGGCTCTAGAGTCACTAGCCTAGTAACTTCCTATGAACCTATAATACTAAGATGGTAATGGACTTATGTTATGGTACAATTAGAGTTCATGAAATTAATATTGTTTTAGTCTTTGATTTTAGAAAAGAGTGCTCTTCTCAGCATTGAATATATGCCCAGAATTGCCTCAGTACATATGGGGTTACACATAATGGTAACATATTTAATTCTGATTTTAAATTCTTTTTTTGTTTGTCCTGTTCCTACCCCAATTGAAAGTGTTTAAGTATTTTTCTTTCACATTGCACTAATTTTGTTTTCCAATCTTGGTACTTTTATGAATTTGTGTTTCACTGTATGTAAGACACCGTAATGGCTGGGTGCAGTAGTTTCAGTGTTTATCCCTACTTTTGTCTTTTTCCCATGGGCTATCATGTCTAATTTCTTAATTTTGTTTTTCAAACAATTGGCAATGGGTGGTCCCATGCAAATTAAACTTCATAATTCTCTATAATGCTTTCTGGTGCATGATTCCAATGCTTCACAGCTACTTCTATACTGTAGTGTTGTGTAACACCAAGGCAACAGCCTTGCTACATTATTGCTTATCTCAGTATACAGACCTTCAGCCACGAGTGTATCTCACCCAGCAACAAGATGCACAACTGCTTCCAGTTCTGTTTTACCGACCCTTTATTTGTCTATTTTTCCCAATGTATTTCACAAAGTTCAGTGGACTTTTGTAGAATAACATGTATGGAGTCTTTCATCTTGGGTGACCATTATTAGGTTTTCACTTGCTGGTTTCAATTCACCTCAGCTGAACCATTCTTGCATCAAATCTTGGTCAATATGAGGTTGTTCCAGTAGATCTCTGTACTTGCCACTATATTTGCGGACATTCCAATTTTCTTTCCTTCTCTTCTCCTTTTCCTTACATTCTTTATTTCTTTTTCTGGCACTTTCCTTTGCTACTTGATATTTGTCTAATTCTAATTTAATTTCTATTTTCATTTTATTGTGAAATGCTTTTGCCAAACTAAGTAAAGATATGCTTAAACCATGTGGTTAAGAATGTTGGAATTTCCCTAGATTAATGCTGAGTTGTAAAATATCTAGAAGGTATATAGAGTTGACAGATGCTACTAACGCAAGCAACAGAAAGGACAGACTATCACTGTCTAGTGTCATATGTTAGTGACGCCAGGTGGATAATAACACCATTTGCAGAAATTTGTGTACTTGGACTGGTATATAACAGTTGGCGCCAGGAAATGAATTCCTAACAAAACCCAAAGTATTTAATAACAGTCAATAAGAAATGTCATTGTATTTCAACAACATCTTTGTGAAAGCCTGTGAATAAACACCTGCTCTGTAATTTAAAGTTTCATATAATTTTTTGAGCGTTAAACCAAATTTGTGTGGGATCAGGCTGCCTATTCTGTTCTTAATATTAGATGTCATTGATTACAGGTATGGCATTTATCTTCTTTATGTCCAGGACTTTTGCAGCTATTTTAATTACAGTATGTGGTATGCAAGGATGTGGAAGCCTATGAAATAGCTTGTTGAGATAAGTCTTTGGACTAATCAGTGTAGCAAATGACATGCGCTTGTACTTTTCAAGAAGAGTTTATTTACAGATGTACATATTACCAACTGTATGTGTAAGTGTAGGGATAATGTATTTCATTTGCAAGTGCTTTATATTTATTAGCTAACAATTTCTTGTTTGAATCTAAACATTGAAAAATGAGGTGCCTCAGAATGTTGTTGAGTTTATTAATGGCATTGATTTTGTGTGCACCTTTGAAAGCTTTTGCTATAAACAGTGCCCAGAGTTCACTTATTTAGTTATTTATTTATTTTCATTTGATTACCTGCAATGTCTGACTGAGTTGAAGCCCATTTTCAGCAGAGGCCCAGGGAGAAAAGCTCAAAATAATTACAAAACAATTTCAGAACAATAATGTTACAATCTTCAAAAATAAAACAAAAACACTTGCAGTTTAAATAATTATAACAAATTAGACATAACATAAAAGCATCAGTTAAGAATAGCTACACGTTATATGACAATTATTTAATATTGAGAGAAATTTTATATAGTTTGTAGAGAAATTAATGTAAGTTAGCCTAATACAATCAGGAATTACAATATGAAGTGAAGGAAAACAGGCTTATGGTATGTTTAGAGAGAAAGTCAGGGAAGACAATTTGATAGAAGTAATTAAGTGAAGAAGACAGAGTGAGGGGATATAAGGAATGAAAAGATATTTGTTCACATTAAGTGATATTGTTTATCCTGATTTTGAGCAAGAACAGAGACATATTTTAGATAGGAAGTCTTTCAGAGTGGTTTTGAAAGATGGAAGGGAGGGTATTGACCTGATAGATACAGGTGAGAAGCTCCAAAATTTAGAAACCTTGTAAAAGTACCGAAAATGCCCAGCAGATTTGGCAGCATTGTAGACAGACTGGAGTTTTTGGTCAATTTTTGCAAAGAATGAATGGGAACATAGTTATATATAATGCCTTTTAGTACTGGACAGTCATATGGATGACAAATAATTTTATAGATGGTAAAAAGTTATGTATATGTTAGTTGATGAGGCATTTCTAACCAATTTAGTCTTTTCAGTGCAATACAGTGGTGGGTTGTGAAAGGGGTATTTGCTGCAAAATGAGCAACTTTGTTATAGCATCATTCAAGTTTTAATTTTTGTGAAGCCTGGAGGTTAGTGAGGATGGGAGTACCATAAATAAGTGTGGGGGTAGAGATAAGTAGTGGCAAGTGTGGCTTTTCTTCATTGGTGAGAACGTTTTTGGGTCTCTAAAGCATCCCTAGTTTTTGATGATTTTTTCTTATGCAATTTTGTAAATGTAGTTTGCATGTAAGATTATCATCCACTACCACCCATAATAATTTGCTATGAGAAGTGACTTCAATGGTAGTATTATCAAGACAGAGGACTTTACATTTTGTTTTGTCACAAGAGAGGGATTTGGGTTGAAAAAGTAGTAGTTTTGTCTTTTTCTGGTTGAGCATGAGCTGTGAGTTACAAAGTCATGTTTCATTGACATTTAAAGGTTCCTGAGTAACTTTTTGGAAGTATACCATATTGACAGATGTACAAATGAGAGTGGAATCATCTGCATGTTGTATTAGAATGGCCTGTTGTGTGGATGTATAGAGGGTGCTGGTGAAAATGTTAAAGTGGAGGGGACCAAGAATGCAGACTTGTGGTACACTGGTGGTGACTGAGAGGTAAGGAGAGACCATGGAGTGCCATTTTACTGACTGATACCTATTGGACTGGTAGCTTTTGAACCTCAGAAGCATGGGCTAAGAGTGACCTAGTGAGGACATTTTATGTAGAAGTTTGCTGTGCAAACTGTGTTGAAGGCTTTAGACAAGTCTAGAAATAAGGAAGACACTAGTTTGCTATTATATCTAGCTTTATTCACAGTATCTACATACATTAGAAGGGCAGTGTTAGTACTATGGGAAGGATGGAAGCCATGTTGTGTAGGGACAGGAGTTCTTCCTGTAGGAGATAGTCTAGCAATTGTGTTTGAATGCATTTTTCAAGTATTTTGGAGAGGGGGGGATAAGGTTGCTATAGGTCTGAAGTTTAGTAATGTCTGTTGAATGTTCTCCTTTATGCAGAGGGATAATGTGTGACTTTTTCCAGAAAGTGAATGTGTGATTCTTGCAATGACCTATTTATAAGGATTTAGACAGGATAGGCAATGCTGTCAGCTGCTATTTTTAGGTACTCACTTGGAAGGTCATCAGCTGAAGAAAAGCATGGTTTAAGTTTGCTTAAGAGTAGTTTATATAGGATGTGAGCACAAGTTTAAAGATGAAAAATGATGTGTTGATATGTGGCTGTTGGACAGGGTTGGGATTAGATGCCAAGGAATCATTGGTTAGAAATGCTATATTATCTATAAAACAAGAGTTGAACTATATTGCAGTTTTGAGTGGCGAGTTATCGGAAGAGGGGTTTGGGTTGAATTTTTGGCCAGGTTGTAAGATTTTTTTAATGCATGCCCAAAATATTTTAGGGTTGTGTTTAGTATTATTCTGAAAGTTATCATAGTATAGGTTTTACTCTTCATTTATTTGCTTTTTAGTATGATTGTGAAGTATTCTGAAGTTTTCAAGATAATGAGGTGTTTTATATTTTTGCCAGTCCTTATACGCTTTTTCTCTATCCTGCATTAGCATTGTATTCTTTTTGGATAGTCAAATTGCATTATTTGTTTTTAGTCTCTTCCTTCTAAGAGGTGCAAGGCTATTTAGGATGTTTAGAAAAGTGGCATTGAATTAATTTACATCATTGTCTAAGGGAAGGATTTTTAGGAAGCTCCAGTTAATAGATGATAGTGCAGTAATGAACATTTCTGGGTTAAACTTGGAAAGGTCGAGAAATATATAGGTTCATAGGTTGGTACTGAGCTATCTGCCTGAAGGCATATATATGTTAGCCCAGCCATGTTGTGCGGTATTAACCGCCCCTTTAGTAGTTCCCTAAACCCTTGTACTAGCAGCTAGTACCCTTGGCCCTCACCAAGAGGATCATGGGTCTCAAACATGTGCCTTATCCAGCTAGATTAAAGAAACTCCAGCTCTATTCAGTAGCATACCGCCTGCTCAGAGGTGATTTGTGCCTAACATATAGGGCCATGTCCAACCAACCAAGAACTGATGGACATGCTCCATCTCAAAAAATCCAGATCCACCAGAACCACGTGAGCTAAAGATTTCAACCTCTGCACAAATATGAATAAAACATGCTGGAGGGATAGATTCATAACACAGAGGTTACCCGTACTCTGGAACAAAATCCCAGTTCATGTGAAACAGAGCCCTTCATTGGCACTGTTCAAGAAAAATCTCGATGCATGGATGGGAGATCGTAAGTTTACCCCGGGAGTCACCTCAGTGTCACTACTAGACAGAGGTATAGTTTTCTAAATAATGGGGTCCCACATGTGTCACTACTAGAGAGGCGCAACTATATAATACGGGGTGGCGTAAGCCACATCATTGTTGGCTAGGCTTGTAAATGCCCCAGGGCAGATAGCCTAGTACACTACTATGAAACTATGAAACTATATAGGATCTGATCCATCTATGCTTCTTGGTAGTTTAATTCTTCTATGGATATTTCTATGGTTTCAGTTATCCACCACCTCAAGTTTTAATTCTAAACTACAAGACTGAGATGTAGGTTTTGGATATGACTTCAGTGAATGCCTAAGATGGCCTTCTGCTAATTCAGGTCAGACTGCTCTTGACTTAGGACAGTATTAATGTTTTAAAGCTGAGAGTACTAGATCACTGTTACTCACTTAACTTGCTGAATATTATTATTATTCAAATTTTTGTGACAGCGATTCTAGCATTACTCATATGTTTTTAGTTCTTCAGTGATAACAATCAGTTTAGATGCCATTTTAGCATAATAGCAGTATATACAGAGGTAATACCCTGGTGTATTAAACTAGCAAAATTAAGCAGGTATGTGCACTGCTCGATTCCAAATTTATATGCAGAATAGTCCATCTTAAATTCCACTTATTTTAATGTGAGTATAGGGTATGCTAGCATAGGTGAATTATTCATTTTAGAGACTATCAGATGTTGGACTCTGGGATGAATACTTCTTATCCATGCTCATTCCTTAGCACACCACCTTTCTGATTTAAGAATCATGCAAATATCTCAAATACATATCAACATTTTCACACACAGACCACTTAAAGCACTGAATGCAATGCCTATGAGTCCCAAAGAATGCCAAATGCTTATTTCTGCACCTCATCAAAGATACTGCATCTTCACTTACAAAACTATCACAGTGTCAAATGCTACTTTCCACAATCATTTTAAAATATTCCATGTTTCTTCTCTGTTATTATAATATATAGTGATACGTGTCATTCACATGACATAACAGGATATGCATGCCAGCTTAATTTTATTTGCTTTTACTGTTACAAGATCACTAATTTGTTTATTGTCGACAGCTGATGCATCTTCCTCTGCTCTTTGTCTCTATTATTACTTCACCAATCAACACGCTTTTGCGATTATCAAGAATAAGGTCACCTGTAAACATCATGTTAATGTATATGTGCCTCCTGTTTTATTTGTATCTTCTGTTTTGCTTTGCTATTATTACTCAGTTTTATACATCATTCTGACACAGTCATGCAAAACAAAGCCATGTGTTTTCTTATTATTCCTCTGTTTCCATAATATTCTATATCTATCATACATGATGTACAATATTATGCACCTGTTATGTACAGCCAGCTATGTAACAACTGTTTATAATCTGAACAGGGGCAATATGTGCTGATCATGGAAATAAGGGTAAGAACTTGGCTAGACTTGTAAGAGCCCTAGGGCCATTAGCCTAGTAACTTCCTATGATCCTATGATTCTATGTGACTGTGATAGTCACAATGGTACTTGTCATACCAGGAAAAGATCCTTGGATGGCTACAACTACCATTTAATTATGCATAGGAATAAAATAAGATAAATTACTGACTTGTTGTTTTCCCAGTGCATGTTTATCTGTAAACCATCTGACTGGAGTACGGCCATTTCCTTCCTATTTATGCTGCTACTATACTTCCCCTCTAGCTGTGCAACTTTCATACCTTATTGCTGCATAGATGTAGTAATCTTTTTTTATTTATATATTTAATTTTGCATTAGACGTGAACAACATTGTTTTGGACCATCCATCCATTGTTGCCAACTCTCATTCAATACTTTTTACAGCTTCCATTCTATCAGACTAATGTAGCATTGTGCTGCCAATACTACCAGATATAATGCTTTCACTTCCTGAGAAATGACTGCCATGTTTTTATGAACATTGCAAAAAAAATCAGACACAGTAATGGCAACCATGGTATCTTAATATATGCCGACTTTTGATTTGACTCACTCAAATAACATGGGATTTGTGACCTTGGCCTTAAGGAAATGATTAGGCACCTGCCACCTATGGAGCTGCCTAGGAGGGTTAAAGCTGAAAGTCATTGGCTAACACTCCTATCATAAGATAGCACTAGAATTATCCACTACAACTCGGTTGTTTCTTCAGACAAGTAAACTATATCCATTTGTTCAGAGCACTTTCTTGGCCTACAAAAAACAGCATGTATAAAGATGGCACTATGGATTTAAAACTGCACATCTATTTTATGTGAACTGTGTAAGTTTTACATGCTGAAACAGCTTAACTTTCAGAACAAGAAAAACAAACTTATTCAGCTGTGAATGGCAGCAGCATCGTGTTATTAGCACATCATGTCCCACTGCTCTGATAACTGAAAAACTAATATCCTCTGAAATGGCAGTACATATTTCTTAGGTTGATAAGAGATGTTCTGTAGGATAAGGGCAATCTTTTGGTCAATGGGATATCAGAAAGGCTAGATAATGCAGATTATAAGAGAACATTTAAAAATAAATATTTCATATGAGTGGACTTCATATACCAGGGTCATCTCTATCCTTATTGTTAGGACTACAGAAAAGATATGTGACTGAGCCAGGTATGGAAATCAGGTACATAAGGAAAGCTGGTGGTGGAATGCAGAAGCCCAGGATGTCATCAAAAGAAAAAAGGAGTGCAGGAAGAAGTGGGAGATAGAAAAGACTGACCAGGATAGGAAGGACTACTGGTTGGCTAACAAAGAATCTAAGAAAGAAGTTGCAGTATATCAAAGAATCGGGCATCAGAGGCACTCTACCAACTTCTGGAAAGTGACTTAGTAAGGGGCACAAAGAAACTATATCAGGTTGCAAGGCAAAGACAGAAAGATAAAGAAGATAGTCAGACACGCTTCATAAGGGATGCCAGCAACAACCTGCTCATCAGTCCAGAGGACATCAAAGGCAGATGGAAGGAGTACTGAATGAAGAAAGCCTCACAGAAGATGTACTGCCCCAGAAACAGCCTATGATGAGAGAAGAGAAGCTCACCCTAAAAGAAGTAAGAACAGCACTAAGGATGGTGAAGTCAGGGAAAGCAGCAGGCTCAGATGAGGTCACAGCAGATATGATAAAGATGCTGGGTGAAATAGGAGATAAATTGCTCATGAGGGTACTAATAGCAGTGTGGAGAGAGAGGCATATCCCAGATGATTGGAGAATAAGCATACTCATGCCAGTGTACAAGAACAAAGGGGGCATCCACAACTGTGGGCAGTACAGAGGCATCAAACTCCTATCACATTGCATGAAAGTTATGGAGAGGGTGATTGATAAATGGATATGCAGAGTAGTAGAATGTAAGATGGGAGATGAGCAGTTTGGATTCAGATCAGGATGCAGCATAATTGACCCAATGTTTTCATTGAGACTAATACTTGAGAAGAAGCTAGAGATGAGGAGAGAGAGTCCAACTGGCCAGTCCTAGACTTAGAGAAAGCATATGACAAGGTCCTAAGAAAGCTAATCTGGACAGTACTGCAGTGGTTTGAAGTCCCAGAAACATTGGTAGAATTAGTGCAGGCTATGTATAAGGATCCAATGACTCAAGTACGAACAGTGTTTGGCCTCACAGCAGGGTTCCCAGTGGGAGTGGGTGTAGATCAGGGTTCGGATCTGAGCCCACTGTTGTTCATACTGGTGATGGACTACATTAGCAAACAGGTTGGAGGGGATGGATCAACAAAGCTGCTGTATGCGGACAATGTGGCAGTACAGGCAGACTCTGTGCTAGAACTTCAGCAAAGGATAGGAGAATGGAATGCAAATCCAAAGGCACATGGGATGAAACTAAGCACAGATAAGATGGTGGTAATGGCAGCAAATTGGGGAAATTAGAAGAAGCTAAGAATAGAGATAGAAGGGAAGATAGTGGAACAGGTAAACAGCTTCAAGTATCTGGGAGGGGTAGTTGAGGAGAAGGGTAGTCTGAATGAAGAGGTCAAAGCTAGAATCAGAGGGGCTGCAGCCAACTGGCATTGAGTATCAGGTGTAGTCCATAGCAGAAGAATGCCAAAGAAGTGGAAAAGTAAGATGTACAAGACAGTGGTGCAACCAGTACTACTGTATGGTACAGAAAACTGGGCAGTAAAGGGCAGAACAGTTGAAGAAGCTAGAGATGATGGAAATGAAGTGCCTGAGAAAGGTGGTAGGATGCACACTTTGGGACAGACAAATAAATGAGAACATAAGAGCAGAAGCTAAAGTAGCTCCAATTGCAGAAAGATCAAAGAGAACAGATTACGGCAGTTGTGGCACATGTGTAGAAAAACGGAAGACAATCTGGTGAGGAAGATTTGGGACAGACAGGAAGAAGGTAAGAGGAGGTGGGGACATCCAGCAAAGAGGTGGATGGATTGTATAAAAGAAGATCTGCAACAGTCAAGCATGAGTGTTGAAGAAGACAGGAGTGTGGCACTGAATCGAGAGAGTTGTGACAGTTAACACGATACACCGACCCATGTAGAAAAATGGGAAAAAGGGGGCTGATGATGAAGGTGATGATGATGATGATGTTGATGATCTGTATTCTTATTTATATAAAGAATCTTATGAATATCACCATAATATGTCCATTTCTAGGGATACCTGATTGTTCATTTACTGCTTCTCTTGTTTTGTGTTAAATCCTTTTTAAAATCTAAGTTGGCTCCTTCAAAAGACCCTTTCTGCTGATCCACCTGATTTAGCTGTCAAAGAATTCTGTTACATTTCCAAATACAAAAGAAGAAGAAGAAGCACTGATTTTTCATTCACTTGCTTTAATAAATCTTAATGTTTTGTTACAAAACTTCCTTCTTCATCATTAATTAACACAGCTCCAGAGGTTTTGTATTATGCTGCTGCCATTGACAGCTGAAGACTTTTTTTTTTCTTGTTCTGAAAGTTAAGCTGTTTCAACATGCATAGCTTACAAAGTTCACATAAAATAGATGTGCAGTTTTAGATCCAGAGTGCCATATTTATACATGAGTTATATCATTAATCACTTATACCAATAGTCATGTAAATATGAACAACCAATTGTGAAAGAAAATTAAAATGAAATGAAGCACTGGGGATACTTGAAGTTTAAAAGCATGTTCCTTAATTTCAAAACAATTTTCAAAGATTATTCCATGTATAAATAAATTAATATATATAGTTTGGACACAGACTAATTTGTCCAGAGGCACTGCTGTAGGGATGGGAATGGGGCGATGGCTAGAATGAGTAAAATCAGGCAATGGAAAAGGGGGTTAGGTATGAGTAATGTAAGGGTAAGGGCTATTTGTTAGAATGGAAGGATGATGTAGGGAGGAAGTGAAGCAATGGGAACATAGGATTTAGTTGGACTTTATATAGTAACTGACAAGTAGGGGAATCAGATTCTGGCACAGGCTTGCTGATAGTTGCAGGTTTATGTCCCATATGACCAGTAGTGGATATGGATGCAGGTTAACCTTGGATTACACTGGTGTGGATGTTGGGGGAATTTTGTGTGAGCTGTGGTGGAGGAACTGTTTTTTTTTTTTCTTTGTCTCAGTCGGAAGGTGGTTGAAGTTTATTCCAGTAACCTGGGGTTATGAGCTGCTTGGATCTCATGTGGTGGTCTGTAGTTGCATATGGACAGTGGTTCAGGGCTTTTTTCAGTGCAGTTTCTTGTGGATCTTTCTGGCAAGTTTATCAGTGGTTTGATTTGGGTATCTTGTGGCTTGAGGGCCTGCTCAGTTTGCTTGTTTTTGGGTGTGGGTTTCTTTGGCATCAAGCTTTTTGGTGGTTGTTTGAGTGGTTTGTGATGGCAGTGTGTGGAGGTGGGTTGCTGGCTGTTTGGTATCTTTACTCATTGGCTGGCTGCTCCTTTTGCTGGGCCCATTTAGTTTGTGATGTTACATGCTTGTAGCAAATGTGGCTTGCTCTGCGGTTTTGTACCACAGTGTTTGGGGGGGTTGGGAGGGTGGCCTAATGGTTAAGGTGTTTGCCTTACAAACACAAGGTACAGGTTTTGAATCTCACAGGGGGATAATTGGCTAGGCTTAAAATGGCTCGCAAGGGCAGTTAGCCTAGTACTAATCTATGAACCTATGAACCTAATCATCCCTCAGCTATGCAGTTCCAGTGTCTCTGCCTGGCTTGCAGAAAATATTTATATACTCCATCTTTTTCTGAGTTATTAAATGTAGCCAGTATTTTTATATAGATAATTGCTTTCTAAAAATGAAGTAAATATTGATGAGATAAACACTAGACAACTATTAACTATACAGTTGACCTCAATCAAAATCACCCTCTCCAGGCCATGTGTAGACCGATAGCTGTCTTTGCTACAGTGGCAATATATGCGGATTGCCTTTGCAAGGGTTCCTAGTCCTAGCCTGGGCTTTGGAAGTGGTATAGTTATAACATTTTGGAACAAAGATGTTTGTTCCAGGCATAGTGGAGGTCAATCATCCCTGTACCAGAGGAAGGTAGGAGGAATGGAACATGTCTCCAGCTGTGGCACATACTAACCTTATGGAGATATTCCACATACTTGGATAATGTAATTTTCTTTTTTCTTTAAGACAGAGAGCAGACAAAGCAGAGTAGTCTGTACATGCTAGTGTGTATAGTGTTGCATGAGACCTGATCATTTCACTTTTAGAAGTTACATAAGCAAAGTGGTCATTCTTGGCCAGTGGGTAGATTTTCAAACATGTATTTGATTTGTGATGGGGTGCATTTGGCTTCACAATGTTGGTGTCAATAAGGGGATTGGGTACACGCTGTTTTGGCACTGAATGATGGTGAGCCCCCCTCGTTGCAAGGTCAGCAAGAGGTTAGAGAGTGTGGTAATTTTCAAGGGCAGAGAGGTGGTATCTCATTTAGAGGGCAAAGATGCATGCCAGCCTTCACATTCACCATAAAGTACATGTATTTCAGTGGTTTGTAGCAAGCTTTCCAAATGCAGAGGGCACTGATGAGTTGATTTGGGGGGTTTCAATAGGGGTTTTCATCAAATTAGGGGTGCATAGTGATGGTGTGGTTTTTAAAAAATTGTGTTCTGTTCATAGAAAGGAAGAGATTTTGCAGGGTCTGGTTGAAAAAGACTTGCAGGTTGTTAGGTTACTTCTCCTCCTTTGGTTAGTTTTAAGGTATCTCCTTTGGGGTTGGTCCCTTAGAAGTCATCCAGGGAGTTTTGAATGATCCTCCATTTATCCTTCCCTCAAGGTTAGTCCATCAGTGACTTTATATGCAAAGAGAACTCACAGATCATGTATGCATCTTTGGACGATATGGTGGAGATGATTAAGGGGTTCAAGGATCCTTGGCTAGTGAAGGTCAATATCAAGCTGGTTTCTTACTGGTGCATGAGAACAAATGGCCATTAATGGGTATGGTGATTGATACGTTTTATTTTGAAAAGGCCATGCCCCTATGTTGCTCAGTGGCTTGTGCCACTTTTGAGTATTTTAGCACCACTTCACTGGAGGGTAGCCAGAAGACTGTTCATCATCTAGATGATTTCTTTTGGGTAGGTGAAGGTTATGAGGGAGTTTAGGAAGAAATGCAGGCTTTCATCTATGTGTACAATGAGTTGGGTGTTCCTGTCATTGGGAAGAAGCTGGAGGCACTGGCCAAGGCTTTATGTTTTTTTAGGGTTGACAGTTGATGCAGGTTGAGGTTTATTTTGTCTTCCCGAAGAGAAAGTAGAGTATTTGAAGGGTATGATCTGGTGTTAAGGACTAAAGATAAGGTACAGATTAAGGATGTCATTGAACTTTTGTGTCTTTTGAACTTTGCATGTCAGGCAATTGAGTTTAAATGAGCGGATTGAGTTAATGCTGCTTTATGTCAACAGCTGGGTGAAGGTGAGCAGGTAAAACTGCCTACCATAATTTGTTATGTTAGACTTTATGATATTTGAGTATATTGAACTAATCATATGTTTTGCTTTTAAAAATGGTCATCTTATCCTAAATGATGGGGTTATTTCTGTGCGGGAAGGGTCTGGACAAATGTAGTTTGGGTAGAGACTAATTTGTCCAGAGACACCACTGTAGGGAGCAGGGTAGTGAGATGGCTGGAATGACTGAAACTGGGCAATGGGAAAGGGAGTTAACATATGGGTAAGGGGAGGTTAAGGGTTACTTTTTAGAAAGATTGATTGTTAGAAAGGAAGGATGATGTAGAGAGGAAGTGAAGTAAGGAGTAAAGAACAGTTTGTTGGATTTATTTATTTATTTAACATTTGTTAACCGGGAAAGTCTGACATGGAACGAGCCAGTTTTCAGCAGAGGCCTGGGGAGAAATGCTCCAGATGCATGTTTTTGTAACATGGGAGGAAACCGGAGCACCCGGAGGAAACCCATATAAATGCAGGGAGGACATGCAGACTCTGCACAGAAGGCACTCCAGCCAAAAATCGAACTGGAGAACTTCTTGATGTGAGGCGACAACGCTACCGCTGCACCACTGTGCTGTCCAGATTTTATACAGTAACTGGCAGTTAGGGGAATCAGATTCTGGTATGGGCTTGCTGATCCTGTCCTCCCTGCCCCCTGTTCAGGTTATGTTGAGCTTTAGAAGTTTGGGGTTATGATCTATTGTGGGTACATGCTGCTTCTATTGGGAGGTTGAGTTTAAGTGAGCAGATTGATTTAAAGCTACATTACATAAATAGTTGGGTGAAGGTGAGCAGATAATGCTGCCTGCTATAATTTGTTATGTTGGAATTTATGACATTGAGTGAACTGAATTAATCATGTTTTTTTGTTAATAAATGGTCATCTTATCCTAAATGATGTAGTTATTTGTGAGCAAGGAGGGGGGTATGGACAAATAAAAACAAATATAAACAATTAATCAAGTATTAAACAAACACAGGTTTCTTGGTGTAAATAGCAAATAAATCTAAGACTATAGAAAAGTAGTAACCTAAATGTCAACTCCAAACTAATTCATTATTCATTCTCCCAGCTTGCAGGGCTTCAAACTTTAAAATTAAACTATGCTTCCTTTACCAAATTTGCAAAGGGTTAGGATAAGGGAGGATAACAAGTAAATATGATGAATGAGGGCTAAGTCAGCAAATTGTTAATTGATTAGAACATAGCCAGTAATCATTTTAAACATGCTGTCAGTCAGATAAATAATGTTTGTAGAATAATTTACGTTTGTACAACACTGCAATTTATTTTATAAGATCATTTGCTATAAATTACAAAATACAAGCTGTTCAGTGCATTTATTTAGTGCTAAACTGACAACAAATATCAACCTGAATAGTTTCTCATATTCAGGTGCAGTTGTATATAAATAATTACTTCTTGTTTCTCAGTTAAACAGAAATTATTTACTATGCAGTAATGTAGAGCTATGTATTTATCAAGCTGTTATTATTCATGTTTATTTAAAAATTGTCCAGTGTTATGGCCATTTTAGGACAGTATTTATGAATCAGTGTTCTAACAAGTAGGTATCATCCATAAAATGACCACTTCTGACAAGTGTTTGTCCCCAATGACATCCAGTGTTTAAATATAGAAAAGGTAAAATGCTTCCTTTGATGGTGATGTTCTGTTTTGTTTTTCATATGTGCATCTCACCGTCTCTCTGTTCTACTTTTCTTATTTGGAATTATTTTACCTAGGCAGTGGTCAGTTGTGAGCAGTGCACTACCCGGTAAACAAATGTAAAATAAATAAGCATTTTATTCTTTTGCTGTGGTCAACAGGCAACCCAAGGAGATAAGCAGGTACTGAATACTATCAATTATATGGATTGTATAATAGGAAATCATTCTATAAAGACTTCTTGACTATCTAATACATCCAGGGAATCTTTAGGTACCAGGGACTTCATAAATATATGGGACCATGGTCTACTTTGCTAGTCATTGTACCACAATATCTTTTATGAGAATTTTTTACACATTTCTAAGATATGCTTTTGTGTAAGAAATGGTCTATGATAAAAAAAATCACAAAAAAGAAAGTCTCCATTAGTGAAATGTTGAGGTTTTATGAGGAGCTTTATAGATTTGACTTTTGACTATGTGGCGTTGGGGGGGGGTGAACTGTACTGGTCAGTCAGACATTTCAATTAAAGATACCACAAACACACACACACACACACACACACACACACACACACACACACACACACACACACACATACACACACACACTCTGTCCGATACATTTGGTACATTTCCAGCAAGTTCTATTGCCTTTAATAGACTTGTTATTTTTATCTGCTTTTGAGTATAATATAATTCTAATGTTTCACATGACCAGTTCTTACATATACATATATAAAACAGGTTCCAATGAAAAAAAATATAAAACCATATAATGGGAATGAAACAATAGAGACTTCCTGTAGCATATTAATCAGAGCAGCAAGTTTGACAATGACTAAGTATTGAAGAAACTTCTGTACTGAGTGCATTTGTTAAGTTGTTAGGTGTTCCTTTGATTTGATTTGTCTAGGCTGCTGTATCTCTTCACCTGTTTGGTTATATGCTTTTGGCAAAATTAGATATAAATGCAATTTTAGTTGCCTAGAACCACTGCTGTCTAACTATATACAAATAAGCTGTTTTAAATACATATGCATTCATGCACATTAAATGCTGCACAAAATAAGCTTTCTTGCAATTTGTAAAATGTTTCAACTCACAGTTTTGTTGACTCAAGTGTCCTTGTTATTTTTTTACCTAGACTGTAAGAAATATTGAAAGGTGTCCCATTTAATCGGACCATGGTCAGCCCTACCTCACTGTCTAACCCTTTGTTTTAAATCCATGAACTTGGTTTAGTAACAAATACCTTGGATAAGGATTGCATAAATTTCCACATTTTTTGCAATTCGATAGCAATCAAACAATACACTATGTAGGATGTCAAACTCCGCTCAGAACATTTTTAATGGGCTGTGAGATATACATAGGGTAAGAAGTCAGACTTAGGAAACATGTTTCCATAGGGATTATAACATACAGATCTTTTTTTTATTTTTGTTATGTATATGTTGGAGTACAGAGCAGTAGACAATATAAAACAATGAGGAAGATGGCATTATATGTATTGTGAAAGATTTTTTTATATGGAATCAGACAATTGTTTATAACTAGCACAAGGCTGAAAGCCTAGATTTTTCAACTACACTGATAAAGCCTGTTTAAGTTATATAGGTAATAAATCTGTAATGATGCTTTTTGCACAACATCAGTATTTTTATTAAACATTGATTTGCTTTTCTTAACACCCACACAAGGATGAAGAAGAAAATTTATTATGGTAACAGATTTCTATTTTAATTTTGACTGCAGCTATGGGAATTGATATAATGTTTGTTTAATAACTGACTTGCTTTTTGGCAAACTTATCCTTTCTCACAAAATTATGAGACAATAGTGCTCATAACTGATGACCTGATCCATTTAGTTTTAAATTTTCCAAGGAAGGCAGAAACACTTCTCATAGAAAGCAAAAACAATAAGCCTAAGTTTTCTTGATCTGTGAAAATAGTTTGTATCTGTTGATAGAAGATGGATGACATTGATATTACGTTTTAAGTATTTCATAACTGTCTAAACTTTAAGAACATAAAGTTAGACAAAGGTAGATTTCCTTCTTTATGCTTCCTAAAGTTATAATGCATTTCATTTGCTGTACTGCCTTCGAACATAAATAATATATTTCAGTTGCTGTACCTAATTTGAATGGTGAAGAGACTCAGCTAGTAAAAGGAATATACTTACAAAGCAAAGAGTATAACTGTGTGCATGTATAAAACAGATTTAGATGAAACAATAATGTATAAAACCATCTGACCATAAGATGGGACTGAAGCTACCGCAAAGATTATAGAAGTATCATGTACACTTCTTCACAAGTTATGTTTTAACAATACCTTAATTAACCTCTCCATAATAATTATTTAAACAATTTAATTAATGTAAGCACTTCATCAGAATGTAACATTTCATAAAACTTTTCTTTACACAAACAAAAAAATCAAATAATGTGATGTACTACAAACTAATGATTCAACCTAGTAAATATCATTTTAAGAACAAGGGCAACTGATATATAATTGATATATAATCAGTCAGCCTGGGTAGAACATCACTGTTCAAGAGAATCTGCAACAGCATAGTTCCATGCAAACAAGGGAAGTTTCCCAGTCTCCACCTCTGCATTCCTTTTATACTTTTTTCAAGTATGAAAAATAAAAGCTTTTTGAACTCCATATGCATAACTGAATGTTTAAATAAAGCATATGTGTTGCCACCATTACGAATGCTATTGCTGTGTTTGTAAATCGTTTTCTGCAGTTTCTGTTCTGTCTTCCCGGTATAATATTTTGGGCAGTTGGTGCATAAAACAACATACACAATGCCAGATAAATGGCAATTAAGGCTGCCAGGACTTGGAATAACTCTAGGATATTGGTAGATGACAATGTTAGGGCCTTCATTGTAGCCAAATGTACGAGTACCAAAATATTTATGTTCCAGTTGTCCATCAATACTATTGATAAATTTATATATAAATCTTGATGAGGACCTCAACCTATTAAAGTCAGGACTGATACTGACCACAGGCTTCCAGTTTCTCTCTATAATGGAATAACCTCAGAAGAATCAAGGGAGAGATATACCACATCTGTGTGAATATACTATATCAATATGAAAAACCCTGAGTTCCACAATTAGAACCCATCATGGTACTAATGCTTGAGCCTCAGCAGGTGTTTAGTTCTGTAGGATGTGCGTTGTTACTTTGGAACTTTGCCAACATTTTATCACATGTCTGCCAAAGGACAACTTGCTATGTAACGTAATCCCCATGTATAATTGCAATTCTGCTGTGGGTAATGATATTCCTTCTGCATCCCAATGTTGAACTTGTGTGAGTAATTATGACAGCAGATTTCTGGGTAAGATCATTTAAATTACATCAAGTCATCCAATATATATGTTGGCAAAAATCTTCTTGTAACTGTTTGTTTAATATATTAGGAAATTTATGTATTGCAATATATGTATATAGTGTAGAACAGATATTCTAGAGATCACAATTTGGACTGTTCATAAACAGACAATACTAGGGGTATCAGTACCATGCCCTGTAGGACACCTTTTGTTGTACACCATGAACACCAGGCAGAATCCCCTTTTTCCCATTTTTGCACAAGGGGTTGTGGTGTCACTTCAACAGTCACAATAATCTGGAGCCCAGGTTTACATCACTAGGGGCTAGCCCTGTCACAGTAATTCTTCCACACCACACACTTGCATACACACTCACACTTATGACCAATTTAGAGTGTCCAGTTCACCTACTGCATATCTTTGGAATGTGGGAGGAAGCCGGAGCACCTGGACGAAACCCATACAAACACAGGGAGGACATACACACTCCACACAGAAGCCACCCCAGCTAAGAATCAAACGGAGGAATCCTCTTGCTTTGAGGTAACAATGCAATCTTCTGCGTGACTGTGCCATGGTATTACACTATGAATCTAAAGTAATATTGTTGGGGTAATTTTGGAACAATTGCACTACTTCTTGGGCAAAATAGAGGGGATGATGACCTCTTTCTTCCTGGATGCAAAACCTTTGGTTATAAGATGTGCCATGTAAAAGGACTTTCTGACCACATTGCCAATGTGGTGGTCGAAGGTGAGGTGGCTGTCGACCTGGTTGCCCAGATCTCTCATAACCCCTTCAGTGTTCAGTGGGCTCCCATCAATGTGGAAATTTGTTGGAACTGATTTTTTTCCAAAAGGAATGATAAAGCATTTTTTGGCAATAAGCTTCAGTCCATGGTTCCGACACCAGTCATTGGTCTCATACAGGCCCTTTTGTAGGATGTTTGCATCACTTGGGGAGTTGATAATGACTCTTAGCTTGCAGTCATCAGTGTACTTGGTCAGACAGAGTCCTTCTGTGTTGGCCTGGACTTCCAAGAAGTAGATGCCAAACAGGAGAGGGCCCAGATCTGAGCCCTGTGGGACTCTACTCATGACTGATCGACAGTCTGACTTGGAATCTGCAACTTTCACTCTGTGGGTCCTGTCTGTGAGCCAATTTGCAACCTACCTAGTGATGTAAGGATTGACGCCTAGCTTGGTGAGTTTATCAATGATACCTGAGTGGGGAATGGTATCAAAGGTCTTGGCCAGGCCAAGGTAGGCTGTATGCACTGCCTTACCCTCATCCACAGCCTTGGTGACTGCCTCGAAGAAGTCAACCAGATTCAGCAGGCAGGATCTCCCCTTGACAAAGTCAAACTGTGTGGAGTCAGGAGTTTGGAGGTTGCCTATATCTTTGTTAAGCAAGTCAATGATGATGTGTTCCATACCTTTGATTACCAGACTCATAAGGCTAATGGGGCAATAGTTCCCAGGGTCTATAGTTGCTCCCCCTTTATGGAGTGGGATGACTATAGCAGTGTGCCATTCATTAGGGATGCACCCTGAGGTAAGGCTGTGATTGAACAGGGCACACAGATGTGGTGTCAGTTCATTTTGAAGCACATGTAGGATGCAGCCAGGGATAGTATCAGATTCCATGGATGCTGTATTCTTGGCTTTGGACAATGCAGCTTTTACCCATGCTGCAGAAATGGCGGGTACCAGGCTTTATTCTGGTATTGTGATAGGTCCCTTGAGGGGGGGTAAAGTTGGCTCAGAACAGGAGGTGTCATTGTGAAATAACTCAAAACAAATCTGGATATTGCTTTTGAGGTTTTTGATGCAGCTATAGAAGACTCTGTGGTTGTTTTTGGTGACAGCCGCAATTCTGCCTTCATTGCTGGCTTTAGAGGATTTGATTAGGAATCAGCTTTTTGTTGAGACTGATAAGGGAGGTATTCCAATCTTGTGACTTCATTTTTTTCTGCAACAATTTCTTCCTTCTGTTGTAGAGTTTATTAATGGCTGGGGATCACCAGATTGGCTTCCTTTTTTGGAGGAGAGCATCTTAGTTCTATTTGGTATGGCAAGGTCCATGCATTTGCGTACATGCTCATACAGTGCATTGGCATATCATTTGGCAGTCATGGATCTATTTTCCATTGGCATGGGTGCTGAGAAGTTAGCTACCTCTGTTATTAGTAGCCTAAAGTCAGCTTTAGATAAGTTTTTCAGGGTGGTCACCTTAACGGGTGGTGTAGGTGAGATGGAGATTTCCATGGTGATCAGTTTGTGGTCAAATTTAACCAGGGAGGAATTGACTATAGGTGTGGAGCAGTGGTCTCCCATGCTGGTGATAACCAGGTTGCGGATGTTGCTTCCTGTAGTGGGGGGACAGAATGAGCTGGCCCAGGGCATTGGAATTGCTAAACTCCAGAAAGCATTGGATCTGTACATTGGTACTTGAATAGTTTTCCCAGTTGATGGAAGGGTAGTTGAAGTCACCCAGTATGAGAGTATTGGGTTGGACCTTGATAGTTTGCAGAGTGCTTAGGAAGTTGGAGTGAGAGTCTGGAGATATGTTTGGGGTTATGTAGCAGGCAATTACTTGTATTGCTGTCTTACCCAGTGTTAGTTGTACCCAAAGTATCTTGGATGCTTTATGCTGGGCTACCAGTCTAGAGCTGTGCGTATCCTTTAAGAATATGGATGCATGACCACCTTTGGAGCTTCCAGCCATATTCTGGGGCTGAAAGGTATGGAATGAGTTGTAGCCTGGGGGTGAAGGCATGCTTTCTGCCTCTTTAAATCAGGTCTCCGTTACAGCACAGATGTCGACAGTCTCCATTTTGAGGAGAGCTTCCAGCAAGTGAAACCTGAGATTTAGATTTCTAACATTGAGCAGCATGACCCTCAAATTGCACTTATTTGTAGCTGTTACAATGGAATTTTGGTCTTTGGAATACTGCCTAAAAAAAGGCACTGTAGGGGTGGCAAGAGCCTTAGCCAGTACCCGAAATCTTAGGGATCACAGATGCAGGCCATCTCTGGCAAAGCATCAAGGTCAGTTGATCATGTTGTCCCAGGGAGATAGATACTTAATCCCCTTAGAAGGACACCAAAAACTTAGCCAATTGTTGAAGTCAATCATTTTCTGCTCCTACTGTGGTATCATTACGGGTGATGGTAGAATACTGCTCAGGGCAAGGGTCATACCTGCCTAGGCCACATAATTCGATAGTTCCATCACGTCTCTTTTCATGTAGTCCAGGGAGGTACATCTCAGTTCATTCACACCCACATGGACAATGACTGAGTCATATTTGTACTTGTTATGGAGTGAGCTGAGTGCATGTGTTATGTGGCGGATTCTGGCACCTGACAGACAACTGATTGTCACCTTCTTCTTGTTCAACCTAGTGAGTGAGACATCAGTGTGCCTCAAAATTTAGTCTTCTATGATTAGTACATTGGGCAAAGTGCTTTGCCTTAAGGGCTTGAGTTGAGGGGCATATTTTGGTGGTGAGCTATGTGTTCTGGGGTTGGTATTGTGTTGTGGTGGTCAAGTCCATTTCTGTCTCAGGGGTCTCTGTTGTTTGGGTAAATTTTTATTGAGGCCCTCCACAAAGGTGGGTGTATGGTTTGTGTTTCTATGTGTGGGTTGTAAAGGTTGATGATTTGGAGGTCTGTGTGTTCTATGTAGTGAATTGCAGGTGTTAACCTTCTCCTTATGACCAGCTAGTCCAGTCTTGGTTGGATTGTGCACTGCTTCCAGTTTGGTGATATAAGTGTATCTCTCACAGGTATGATTGTTGGGAGGTAGGAGGACAGGGATGTCTATGTACATTAGACAGTTGCCACACTGTCTCAGAATGTCCAACTGCACCAGGTTAGCAGGAGAAAGCACAGGAAATTGCCCTACAATCATACCAGGAGGGGTGGTCATAAATAATAACTAATAAATATTGGTGCTGTTACTGCATAGGAACAGCTAGTGCTGATAGCACCTAAGTGTGCTACAATAAATGCTACAAAAGCCTTTTAAAGTGCTAGCCAATTACACTAATTGAAGTGCAAGAAGTAATAGAACAAGAACGTTCTAAGAGGAAAATTGAATAGCAGACTTTCTGGCACCGGTAATAGTTTACCTCAGCTGAGTGTCACTGCACAGTGTGCAAACACGGGCATTTAAACCAGAAAGTTGAAAGGGATGGAAAAAAATGCCCAAACGGACAATAAACTACTATTTCTGGATCAGAAACCACTCCTCTTGTGGTTGATAGGCTACCTAGTGCTTACCACTCCAACTGATAAGTTAGAAGGCTTCCCTCCAGCACAGAAAGGTCTGGGGGACTCAGAATCTTACAAAACAGTCCTGGATACAGCAAATCTGTATCTGGACTAGATTAGTTACAGGAAAGGTGTGAAACAAGCTTAGATTTATTTATTTATTTGTTTTGCAGAAAAGCAGTTAGAACAGTAGCAATAATGTCTTAAATGCACTACAAGCTAACACACTTGAGTGTGTAGCAATATTAAGGCAAATACAGTTTAAATAAATGCAGATAAATTAAAAAAAGGCAAAAACAAGTGCAGAGAGCAGCAAATTATGAAAAAATCAAAACGGAGGCACTTAGAGTATCTCTTTTCTCCTCCCTGTTGCTCTTGCAGTCTGCAGGATGCCAAAACTGGATCTGCAGAGCTTAAACAAGTGCAAACCCACATAAACATGGGCTTTTAAACCAGAAGGTTGAAAGAGCCGAAAGAAGAAGAAGAAGACTATCCATTTACATTTAGGCATGGAGTGTTATGTTGGCTCAGCAGTAAGATCTCTGCTCCACACCTGTAACTTCAAAGGTTCAAGCCTCATTATATGTCACTGTCTAGTTGAAGGTTTGCATGTTTTCTGCCTGGGCTGACTTTAAGCAAGCTAGTTCTTCCAAGTTTCCAAAAGCATTATGTCTGTCTAATTGGATACTCTAAATTGTGCATCCACGTTTCATTTATACATGTCCATTTGATTCATGTTGTTGTTAAAAGGGTTCTGATGGCCACTTTATTTACAAAGTTAACAAATCAGTGCATTGAAACATTAAATTAAAAATAGTTATCTATTCTACTAGAATTCATATTGCTTTCCCTTTTTATGCCAGAGTTTCATTTAAATATTGTCAACACTTTATTATTTTTCAGTTGCAAATAAAGAAATTAATTCTTGGAAAACAAATTCATTTTTGTTAGTGATGCTTTGCTTTACTTTCATGTCAAATACTTACTTCTGTATTAATGACAAATACAATAAAACCTTGTACATTTTATATTAGTTTGCTAATACTGTACAACTCAGCTTGCAGATTCAGCTGACAAATTCTGGCATTGTGCCTGCTGGTACATTCTACTACTCTTTCTACATTGCTACTTCACTCTATCATAAAATAAGCCAATATGCGCATCTTGTGCAGTCATATATGCAAATCGGTCACACACTTACACACTTCAGTGAGCCACAGTTCTCTGTGGGAAATACCTGTTTACCTTCATCTGTAATAGTATGCCCATTAGCATGCTACTTCTAACTGTAAAGGATTCCGCAACAAGTTTAGTGGGTTGCAAAGGCCATCAACTGCCCTTTACAATGCAGTTCAGTGCATCACACTTGCAAATTGCACATTTATTTTTAAACCAGTTTTTCCATATGCTTATATTCAAAAGTTTCTTTAGAAATCTTGCTACCTTCATATATTTCAAAGAGATTAATACATTTCACAGATTACCTTTACTGTGTATGGAAAATACCTATTTACTTTTACTGTAATGGTATGTCCATTAGCATGCAACCTGTAACTGCAGAGGTTCCCACAAATACAGTAGTCTTAATGCAACTAGCATTTGTGTCTGTGGCATAAAATAACAGTTTAGTGTGTTGCAAAGGTCATCACCTGCCCTTTACAATGTGATTCAGTATATCACACTCGCAAAAGGCACATGTTTATTTTTAACTCCGTCTTTCTATGTGTTTGTATTTATAGCTTTCATATATCTTCAAAGAAATAAACATATTTTACAGATTACCTGAGCTTATGCCATTCTCAAACTCTGCCTTATTGTTTTCTCTATTGTTTGTTTATTCTGTGTCATTGTTTCATTGAGCAGCTTTTATTATTTAATCTGATTCTTATTTGAAAAGTTCCAGTTACTCCGTAGCCCACCACACATGTTATCTATGTTTGGCATGAATTTCTGATGAGCTAGCATACTGGATCATTTGTATGTTCTCAGCTTGTCTTTCACAAACTTCACTTAAGTTTTCATCGTGTTTTATTGATATTACCTCTGTATCCATGGTTAACATGTTATTGTGAATGTCATTGTGGGAAAAAAAGATTACATTGCTTCAATCTAAATAAAAACGGTAAGAATAAGGTATTATTCTGTCTTTTTGATTTTAAGGATTGCTTTTTTCTTCCTTTCCCTTGTGAAATCATTTAATTATTTAACAATGCTTTAGGCTGTGAAACCAATATGCTTTGTTCTAGAGACTATGAAAAATGTGGCAAAGAAACAATACAGGTTAAATTGTAACTTTTCTTAATGGCATGGTAATGACCTTCAACATGAAAGCATTTCTGCATCATATTTGATAAGCAGGGTAGCTACATTTTTGGAAGAAATTTAAACTTGTGCAGCATTTCTGTTACTTTCATGATCTTTATGTCAGTTAATACTGAATTCTGTACATCACTTTGCCTACAGTCTCATATATGTATCCTCCAGAAAATGTCCTAGTAGTTAAATTTGTGGTTTAGGAAACACCATTACACAGATAGGCGCAAAATGTTCCTGATACAAGACCATCACTCCTTGCTGATTTATCTGTGTTTTATTTCCCATGTTGGTAACAAGAATATATTTTAAAAAGTTTATAAGTTGTTTCATTGACCCCGTTATCTCATTTTGTTTAGCACTAAATACTTTTTTCAGCTTACTTCTTATTTTTCTGAAGCTGAAGCAGACAGAAAAGATTAGATGTAAAAAAGAAAAGGTCTGTTTGTCCAAACATTCAGACCAATTCTGCTGAAAGCCTTACATGCCTCGATATCAGACCCTCTGGCTGCCTTTGAATGCAATGTTTCAAAAACTGCTAGTGTACCATAAGAAAATCAGTATCTGTGCCCACAGGTCCAAGTGAGTAAACATTTATGCCATTGTGAAGTTTTAGTAATTTGTTGGTAACAATATCTATATGGGAATTGGCAGTGGCTAGCATTCATGAACAGAATACATAACAGAGTAAAGTACTGAAAAATCAAAAGAAAATGATGCATGTACATAAGGGATGCATATGTAAATGGCTTACAACATCCATTTTTGAAGGTGAATGAGAAAAGATGTGTCCTACTGAAAAATTGTTTTATGTAAAATGGTCTACATGTTATCAATGCACATGCTTGTATGTTGTGACACTGCAAAAGGAATGCAAGGTTCCTTCTACAAGAAACTAAGCTGAACATAACACAGTATGTATTTAAGCTAAATGATTGTGTCTGCAAGTTAAGAGTAACTCAGTGAGTAGTTCTCATGCACCAGCATCAACACAGTGGGTACCTCTCATGCACCAACAGCAACACAGTGGGTACCTCTCATGCATCAGCACAGTGGGTAGCTCTCATGTACCAGCATCAACACAGTGGGTGCCTCTCATGCACCAGCATCAACACAGTGGGTACCTCTCATGCACCAGCATCAACACAGTGGGTACCTCTTATGCACAACCATTAATGCTACTGGATGCAGTCCTATCCATCTCTCTTTGTCAGAATTGTGAATTTATAACATTCCCTGATATGTTTGAGCGTGTTCCACTACCAGAAAATCATTTCTTGTGAATAGAGGTCTGTCTATAGTGGTAGACATTGAGAACTGACATTCTTACTAGACCTTTAGGTGTAGTCATATAAGGTGGTGGTCTTCACTCAACTGCCAGATTGTTAACATTCATTCATTCACAAGTCGGTTGTTTTTCTTGGATATTTTGTATTTTCCACTGGTGTCTGGAGCATAACTGAAGGTTTTACGGAAATTGAGTTGGACTATGACCCTAATGGTTTGAATAAAATGGGTCCACAAAGACATTATGAATTCTTCGTGGATAGTTTATGGATGAAATGTAACCACTGCTTTCCTCTGACTTTATCAAAGAGAAGATTGGTTCTGTGAATTATGACACTAATTTGTTTCACTTTTTAATAAAGGAGCTTTTGAAGCTAAAGAGACTGCAATGGAAATGTACCCACCCAGAAACTTGCACTCAATTCAATGTTATACCTTGAGGACTGAGAGTTATCAAAATGCCATCATATGGTAACTCATACAATGAGCTACTAGCCAAATGGTAAAAGCTAAACTTAAATTTACATTTCAGCAATATGAAACTTTTATTGTTTTTTTTAGACCCATTGAAGAACAACTGTGTGCTGAGATCAATGTGTATGAGCAGCGATTATATGATGCAGAAGAAAAAGAAATTACATTGTGATATTTCTGATTTTCACTTTGGTAATGTTTTCTCTTGGCCTAGATCCTTAACTGTTACCAGAAACTGCAGATCCTCTAACCTGACATCTAATACTAAAATTAACCATTCTGGGACTAAAAATGTTAATAATGTACCTGTACCAATAGATGCTTCAGATGTGAGTATCAATTCAAATTCTAATACTCAGTCATTGGTTGAATCAGATATTGTACTATATTCAAGCTCCCAGACAGCAGTAGATGTCTGTAGGAAAATACTAGCACATTCTACTTCAAATCGTCAGCCTGTTTTTTCTGTCCCTACCTCAACCAATCAGGGACAATTCTACATTGAGATGACCAGGAAGCCAGGAAAGAAAATATTGCAAACCATCAGTGGATCAACAGGTATATCCTACAATCAAACAGATGTGGGAGCCAATAAAGACTTTTTAGTTTGGAACATTTAATTGATACAACTTACCCCAGGACAAATTACACTTTTTGAAAAAGGTCTTTCCTTCATTCCCTCCAAGTTGGGTGATTTTTGTGATGTTATCTTAGATCTGAAGTGTTTTATTAGAAATATAATGCTAAAACTAATGTTTAACAGTGGGACTTGTGTTAGTTTTTTTTTAAAAAACAAGTATATTTGTACCTCAATTACATCCTTTGCTGGAAGCTTTTTGTAAAGTATGTGAGGCAGATTTGCTTCATAATATGAATGATTCAGATGTTAGAAATAACAGAACCAACTATGCCCCCAATCTGACGCATGACAAATGTATGGCTATTAAACAATTGCAAGAAATGGAGAACATGGCTATTCGCCCAGCCAATAAAGGGAGCTCAATAGTAGTAATGAACTCTGACTTTTATTTTGATAGTTTGGATCAATTACTGTCAGATACGTCTATGTATGCCATTATTCAATGGGAAGATACTGACAACATAATTCATAAATTACATAATGATCTACTACAGTGCAGGATGAGCAGCTATATTAATGAAGAGCTATATAATTACCTAATGACTGAGAACCCACTTGTACCTAATATTTATGGACTTCTGAAAACTCACAAAGATCCTATTTACCTCACCTCCACATGAGGCTTATTGTCTCTGGGAGGGGGTGGTTAACTGAATTCATTTCTATATATGAAGAAAAAATGTTGAGACCTGTCTTAGATAATACTGAAACAGTCCTTAGAGATACAAAACCATTTGAGGTGACACAGTCACCTTTAATCAACTCGGAATTAATTTTGGTTACTTTGGATGTGTCATCTTTGTTTATTGTGACTGAAAATGATATAGGACTCAATTATGTGAGAACATATCTTGCAAAGAATAGTAACTATTTGGTTGGTGATATTAATTTGATCAGTATGTTTATTGAACTTGTTCTCTATAACAATGTTTTCATTTTTAGAAATAAATACTATTTGCAAAAATTAAACATATATATATGGGTACTTCATATGCCAACAGCTACGTCAGTATGGTTATGGCACATTGGGAGACTATCATGGTTTTAAATCATAAACTTTTTCAAGATGTATCGTTTATTATAAATTATTTGGTGATGATGTTTTTATTTTATGGCAAGGCTCATATGCAGAATGGAATTCATTTTTAACATTCATTAATTAATCTACTGCATTTTTACATTTTATGATGAAACATCTGTTAAGCTTTCACTTACAGTGCTGTGTGATTAAGCAGGTCACCATTTTTCTACTTGAGTGTTTACCTCCTTCCCCTGTAACTTAAGTGAACTGACTCTTACATTAAGGGCTATAATACTTACCTTATAGCTTTAAGACACCTTAGGAAACCTTGTTAACTACAAACAGTTACTTAACTCACTAGCTGAATCACAAATAATGATATACTCCTCTTTTCTACCCCACTTGTTCGCACCATACCTCCTTACCTTGTATGCAACACATACTTCAATAAATCAGTGTGTCAACCAATCTCAACCCTTAAGGCCAAACACCATGCCTGATACACTAGTAATAGGTGACTCTATAGTCAGACACACTGATGTCCCGCTGACCAGGCTGAACAAGGAGAGGGTGACTGTGAGCTGTCTATCGGGAGCTAGGATCCACCACATAACACACGCACTCAAGTCACTCCAAAGCAAGTACAAATATGACTCCGTCATTGTCCATGCTGGCGTGAATGACCTGAGACGTACCTCCCTGGACTACATGAAAAGAGACATAGAGGAGCTCTCTGATTATGTAGCCCAGGCTGGTATGACCCTGACCCTGAGCAGCATCTTGCCCTCACCAAGAATGATACGACAATACAAAGACAAGATGATCAGCTTTAATAATTGGCTCAAGTACTGGTGTCATTCTAAGGGGATCCAATGTCTGTCTGCCTGGGATGACATGTTGGACAAGCCACGCTGCTTCTAAGGGATGGCTTACACCTGTCACCACTGGGCTTCCGGATATTGGCTAAGGCTCTTGCCACCCCATAGTGCCTTTTTAGGCAAGGCTCAAAAGACAAACCCACCTCCTTAGAAAACAAAATGGAAAAAAACTAGGGGTAATGCTGCTCAACGCCAGAAGTCTAAATCTCAAGATGCAGGTACTCGATGCACTCCTCAGCATGGAGAACATCGACGTCTGTGCAGTAACTGAAACCTGGTTCAAGGCTCCTGAGAGCACCCCAGTGCTACCAGGCTATACCTCGTATCATGCTTTTCGGCCCCAAAACCCGGGCCGAACCACAAAGGGAGGGGGAGTGTCCATATTCATCAAGGACACCCACACCTCCAAGTTAGTAGCAACACATGAAGCATCAGAGACCATACAGGTGCAACTAACCATAGGCAAAACTGCTATACAACTGGTAGCATGTTACAGACCACCCTCCCAATCTCAGGAACCCCACTCAGCCTTCCTGAAGGCATTGGAGGATATGAATGTATCACAAAATACCATCATACTGGGAGACTTCAACTACCCAAACATAGATTGGGTACATTATTCTAGCCCTAATACCCTAGCCCAAAGGTTCCTGGAATTCATAAATTCAAATGCACTGGAACAACTAGTCACCTCTCCCACTAGGGAAGATAATATACTAGACCTGATCATCACAAACATGGGGACAAAATGCTCCACACCGGAAGTATACCCCTCACAAGTGAGATCTGACCACAAACTAATAACCCTGGATATACATATCCCACCTCCACCCCCAGCACAAAAGACCACAGTGAAAAACTTCTCAAAAGCAGACTTCACTCTTCTTAAGACTGAGATGGTATCCTTTAAGCCCACTGTGCCAGTGGATACCACATCCCACAATGCCGAATCCTTCACAAATGCTTTCTATGGACATCTCCAAGAATGCATGGATCATGCAATCCCAAATAAATCCAAGTCCCTCTCCACCAAAGGCAAGCGTCCTGTCTGGTGGACCTCAGCCATTAACAAATTGTATAACAAAAGAAGGAAGCTACTGCATGTCAGAGCAAAATCCCATGAAGGGAAGACATCTCTGATCAACATTAGCAGAAAACTACGTTCTCTCATAAAACATCCAAGGCCAACTTTGAGAGAAAAATCGCTAAAGACACTAAAGATAACCACAAAGCCTTCTTCAGCTATGTTAGAAACCTGGCGGAAACCCTCAGATATGCTCAGAGTTAGTTCACAACAACAAAAATACACTGAACCCACAGATATTGCCAACATTCTGGCTGACAGGTTCAGTGCAAATTTCTCCCTCCCTCACCCCAAAAGAAGAAATACTTATCCCAGCTGAATGTAATCTCCTGTTATCTCAGATGTCCAAGTGAGAACCGCCCTAAACAAAGCTAAAAACACAGCATCAATGGGACCTGACGGTATCCCGGGTTGCGTGTTACGTGAACTCAAGAGGAGCTAAACCCACACATAAAAATGCTATTTAACCTTAGCCTTACTTCAGGATATGTACCTGAACACTGGCGACAGCAACAGTGGTCCCACCCACAAAGGGGTACCTCTGCAGACCCTGGGAACTACCGCCCATAAGCTTAACCAGCCTGGTCTGCAAAGCTATGGAAAGAATCATTATGGAACTCATAAACAGAGACATAGGGGACCTACAGACACTTGACCCCACCCAGTTCGGCTTTGTAAAGGGCAGATCCTGCCTTTTGAACCTGGTTGACTTTTTGAAACAGTCACTAGAGCCATTGATGAGGGCAAAGCAGTCCATACAGCCTACCTGGACTTGGCTAAGGCCTTCGACACAATACCCCACTCAGGCATCATAGATAAGCTCAACAGCTTAAACGTAAACCCTTATGTCACTAGATGGGTTGCAAACTGGCTAAAGGACAGAACCCATAAAGTTAAAATCGCTGGAGCAATGTCAGACTCAAAGCCAGTCACAAGTGGTGTCCCACAGGGATCTGTCCTGGGACCCCTCTTGTTCGGCATTTATTTCTTAGATGTTAAAGCAAACATGGGAGGGTTGTGGCTGACAAAGTTTGCAGATGACTGCAAACTAGGCGCCATAGTCGATACACCAGCAGACACATACATCCTACAAAAAGGCCTCACAGAAACGGACAACTGGTGCTGGAGTCATGGCCTTAAACTAAATGCCAAAAAATGTATAGTCATCCCCTTTGGGAAAAACAAAGTACCCCCAAATTATCACATAGACAGCAACCCACTGAGTACGGAAAAAGTAATCAGAGACCTAGGGACCCAAGTCAACAGCGACCTCTCATTTGACACCCACATTGCCAAAGTGGTTAGAAAAACATTCTACCTTGCACACCTCATCATGAAGGGATTCACATCCAGATCCAAGGATGTCATTGTACCCCTATACTCCTCCCTCATCAGACCCATGATTGAGTACAATGCCCCATTTGGTATGTACCTCACCCGGCATTTGCAACAGCTGGAGAGACCACAAAAGTACCTCACCAAGAGGATCAAGGGTCTCCAACATATGTCTTATTCTGCCAGACTAAAGAAACTTCAGCTCTATTCAGTAGCATACCGCCTGCTCAGAGGTGATCTCTGCCTGACGTACAAGGCCATGTCCAATCAGGATCTGATGGACATGCTCCACCTCAAAAATCCAAATCCATCAGGACCACGAGAGCTAAAGACTTAAACCTCGGCACAAGTATGAATAGGACATGCTGGAGGGATAGATTCATAACCCAGAGGCTTCCCATGCTTTGGAACAAGATCCCAGTTCGTATTAGGCAGAGCCCCTCACTGACTCTCTTCAAGAGAAATCTTGATGAGTGGATGGGAGATCGTAAGTTTACCCCAGGGGTCACACCTGTGCCACTGCTAGACAGGGGCACAGTAAACTAATTCTGTTATATAAGGGGACCTTCATTGTGTCACTACTAGACAGAGGCACAGTATTCTAAATTTATTCTGTACATTTTTTGTACCATTTCATGGGGTGGCAAAAGCCACATCACTATGGCTAGGCTTACAAATGCCCCAGGGCAGATAGCCTAGTACTATACTATGAAACTATGAAACTATGAAAACCAGTTTCTCACGGGATTTCAGGTCCCGAAAGGCCATACTATCACCCCAGCTGTAAATCCTCCCACCTTCAACCATACTTACAGTACCAGGTCCTGTCCAACATCTTGTTCAGTCTATCAACATCTCAACCCCAGGCACATTAGCTCTAAATCCAAACACTACCACAAACTAATAAACAAATTCCTGAAGTTCATCACCAAGTATAGACTTAACCTAATACTTGGTGGTGATATTCACCCCAACCCATGCCCACCCACTTCAGATACACATACCCCCTCTACCTGCAATCTAAGCTACAAACCTACAACTAATAGGCTAACTAACTCTCTCTTAGCCTGTCATCTCAATATTAGAAGCATTAATAACAAGGTACACGAATTGCATGCACTTCTGGATGTCCACTCCCCTGAGATTCTCTGTTTATCTGAAACCTGGTTAAAGCCTAACACTACAGACAATGAAGTGTCACCACCTGGGTAAAACATACACAGGTTGGATCGTGCTTCCAGGAAGGTGGGGTGGGGTAGCTGTACTCTTTATATCTGAGTTGAATGTCACCATTGATGTAATACAACCACCTCAGATTAATAACTCAGAGATTCTTGCCACCAAATTGCAACTTAATAAAAATAAATGCATTAATATAATCTGTATGTACATTCCCTCAGGTAACAATATATATACACTTGACGATATCCTGCACTGGCTATCATGTCACTACCCCCAAGAAACCCTACTACTTGGAGACTTTAACATAGACTGGGGCACCTGTTCCTCAGAATCCCCAACCACCCATATTAACCTGCATGCATTTACACAAATCATATTCACCCCTACCAGGATAGGTAAACCCAACCAAAAAGAAAGCATACTTGACTGGGTACTCATAAATAGTCAACCCCAACTGTACACCTCTGGTACCCTCCCTGATGGCCTAAGTGATCACCTTCTCACATATGTAATTAAGCACAAAGCCATTAATTTCCAACAACCCTTACTCAGAAAGGTTAGAAACAATAAAAACTTTGACCCTGCCAAATTCACAAACACGAACTAAACTCATGTAATTGGTCTATTCTAAAACACCTCCCCTTAGAGGAAGCAGTAGCATACTTTAACAACAAATTCCTTGAGATCCTTGATTTGCATGCACCTGTTTGTTCAAAGAAAACAAAGGCAAAAACTGTGCCATGGCTTTCTAAAGAGTCTAAACTCAAAATTACCCTTAGAAATAAAGCATGGGCTTTATGGCATTCTTCTAAAGACCCCCAGAATCACATTAAATACAGGCAATCCAGGAACGAAACTAAAAAATCCATTTTACAAGACAAAAAACAATACTACTGTAATTTACAGACAGTAAATCAAAATAACCCTCAGAAGTTTTGGGCAGGTTTAAATAATTTACTACATACTAGACAAACTTCAACCCCAATCCCTGCTGCTACTATTGATAAAACCCCGGAAGATGTTTCTGACAGTTTTAACTGATTCTTTATTGAGACAATTCAAGCCCTAGCTAGCCAACTACCTCCTAGCTCCCCTGGTCCTGAAAGTACCACCTCTAGAAACCTACTCACGTTCAGCTTCCAGCCAGTCGCCACTTCACTTATCCATACCTTGATCAAAAAATGAAAACCCACTACACTTTCTGCTGATCAACTCCCTGCTGAGTACCTAAAAAAATCAGCTGATGCTATTGCTTACCCCGTCTCAATACTAATCAGTCGAACCATAGTAGAAGCTAAAATTCCCACCATTTGGAAAATATCCTATGTAATCCCACTTCACAAAGGAGGCAGCTCTACTGAATTCTCCAATTATTGGCCAATAGCTATATTCTCTCCATTTGAAAAGATTATGGAAAATGTATTCATAGACAACTCATGCACCACCTAATCCAGAATCACCTTATGGCAGACACTCAGCATGGCTTCCGTCCTCATCACAGCACTACTTCAGCCCTCCTAGCCTTTACGAACACCATAAACCATAATCACAACAATAATTATATAGCCTCAGTCCTCTTCTTGGAACTTTCCAAGGCATTTGATATGGTTGATCACCAACTTTTAATCCACACCCTGCAAGCATTCTGTCTAGATACTAGAGCCCTTCAATGGTTTCAATCCTACCTGAATGGTCTACAGCAGGCTGTCCTCTGGCAGAACAAACTCTCTAATCTTCTACCTAACATCCTTGGAGTACCACAAGGCTCTATACTAGGGCCCTTGCTGTTCTCCATCTTCATTAACAACCTTTATACTATCATCCCAAAAGTCAGCTGTATCCAATATGCTGATGACTCTACTCTGATTTGCTTGGCCACATCTCCAATAGAGTTATGGTCAGCTACCCAGACCACCTTTAATACAATAGAAAACTGGCTTTCTGAACGTTGTCTGATACTATATCCCAAAAAAACTAAAATGCTGTTATTTTCACCAACACGTAGGTCTACCGCTTTCACCTTTACCATAAATTCAAGTGATGGCACAATAATCTCTCCTGACCCCTCTACAAAGCTGTTAAGTGTCATCATAGATAATAATCTAAAGTCTGACCTACATGTTAACCAAACTATCAAAACCATCAATAAAAAACTAGGGTCACTTTACAGAATAAAAGCCTTCCTAACCCCTCTAGCTAAAACTGCCATAGCTCGCTCTCACCTTCTTTCAACCCTTCTGTATGCATCCCCTCTACTCTCTCGAATTTAAACAAGACTGTCCTTAAAAAACTCTCAATTTGCTACAACCACATTGCCAGGTTTGCCACTGGGCTGCCTTTTAGGACACATCATTATATCAATCTAAATCAGCTTGGGTGGCTTGAACTACCCAGCCTAATCCAGTATAACCAACTGATTATGGCCTATAAAATCCACTATAATTTGGACAATACTCCTGCACTTAAAAATATTATCACCCCCTATAACAATCCTAGACTGCTTCGATCCTCTAACAAACTACTTATTCAGACTAGCAAAATTAATAACACAGCTTGTGACTCTCTCTTTGCAAACTCTGTAAGTAGACCCTGGAACTCTCTTCCAGCTGATATTACCTTACCTTCTACCTTAGGTCAATTTAAAACTAGACTCAAACAACATTTGGCACTTAACTGGCTATGTCAATGTATCAAGCCTGGCTAACTCTCTCTAGAATGTGTAAAAACCTGTTAACCAGTTTACTGTGTAATTTAATTTAATCCTAATTTACGCTTGGGATTAACTCTAACCTGTGGAACTTGTTTAACTTGCTTACTTATGTAATCACTGTAAATAGTATGTTTGTAATATGTAATGCTGGTATTATGTAATGCTGCATCTGCTTACCCTTGGAGCTTTTCTTCCTGGGCCTCCACTGAAAATGGACATACATCCAGTCGGACTATCCCGGTCAACAAATGTAAAATAAAAATAAAATAAAAAGTTATCTGCACATGAAATAAATGTTTTAGAAGTCTCTGTGAGTATAGGTGAAGACTGTACAAGAAATCTTGTAGGAAGAACCATATTTACACAGAATGAGCATACATCATGGTTATGTTGATTGTAGCATTATTACAGGCCAAGGGATGAGGTTATCCAGACTTAATTGTAAAGATATAGATTTTCAGAAAAGCCTGTATGAGTTTAAATGAGGCTTGGTATCTAAGAATTATTCTATTCAGGAGATTGATCTAAGTTTAAAATTTGATAGGATAGATAGAAATGGTAGAGCTAGACCATACCTTGGAAATGCTATGGACCCCTCTAAAAGTCCCTCTAGTATGGTAATGTCACATACTATAAGGCCATCTTTGTCATTTTCATCAGATAGTTTATGTGATATCTTTAAGAAACATTGGCCAGTTGTCATGACCAATTAAAAAATCAGGCAGATAGTAGATCAAACACCAAGGTTTTGCTTTAAGAATAAAAAATCTTTGAAACATATGTTATGCTATAACAATCATATATCTACCAGTAAAGGAAGCCAGATCAATCGACGAGTTGGTACTTTTTGATGTAAGAAGTGTAACTTCTGCCATTACATTGATAACAGTAATTGCTTTAAACATCCCAGTACAGGGAATGAATTTAAGTTTAATCTGCTTGCAGACTGTTCTACATGGAACCTAGTATATCTGGCTCAATGCAGAACATGTCTTTCCTCTTATACAGGGAAAACTAATCGATCCCTTAGAGAATAAATTCATGAACAAGTTTATGAAATCAGGAAGCCAGACGATAGGAATGCTTTAGCTAAGCACATAAAAAGTTGTGGACCAACACACTCATTTATTTCCTAGTGATACAAGTTTTCACCCTGGATATAAGATTAGGTGATTTAAGGAACTTAACCAAAATATGTGAACTACAATGGATTATACAGCTGCAGGCAGATAAAGGTTATGGGTTAAATAAATTTGTGCCATTGAAACCCATCTTAGTTCTTGTGCTTTATATAGATAAAAGATCTTTTATTTTATATCTTGTTTATACATATTTAGAGCTTTTATTATTGACCCTTTTCTCATTGGCCTGTACATAAGATAACTATACCATTGAAATAGTAGCATGATTGCTTAGTTTGTATTGCATTTATGTATGTAAATGTTCTACTGGTATATGCATTTTTACTGCAGGAGCATTGACTGCATACTATATTAGCATATGTGTTTTATTGGTCCGACGGAATTTTGACTGCTGCAATGAGATTGACTAGTTTGTATAACCTTCGTGCACCTAAATGCTTCATTAACATATATGTTTCTGTCAGTTTAAAGGAAAGTGAGTTATGCAGTTGAGATTTATCTTTAGATTATGTGTTTTATATAGAGGAGATGAATGGTTCATAGGTTCATAGGTTCATACTAGGCTATCTGCCCAAGGGCATTTATAAGCCTAGCCCATAGTTATGTGGCTTTCGCCACCCCTTTAGTTTGAATAAAAACTATGCCTATCATTTTGCTGTGCCTCTGTCAAGCAGTGACACTGAAGTAATCCCTGGGGTATATCTGCGATCTCCCATCCATTGGTCAAGATTCCTCTTGAACAAGGCCAGCGAGGTGCTCTGCCTCACATGTACCGGGATTTTGTTCCACAGCACAGGGAGTCTCTGGGTGATGAATCTGTCCCTCCAGCACGTACTATTTATAACCGTGTCAAGGTTTAAGTCTCCCGCCCTTGTGGTTCTGAGGGATCTAGATTTTTTGAGGTGAAGCATATTCATCAAATCTGGGTTTGACATGGCCTTATATGTCAGGCACAGGTCACCTCTGAGCAAGCGGTATGAGACTGAATAGAGCTGGAGTTCTTTCATTCGGGCAGCATAAGACATATTTTTGAGACCCTTTATCCTTTTGGTGAGGAACTTTTGGGGCCTTTCAAGCTGCAGCAGGTGTCTGGTCAGATACATTTCGAACGGGGCATTGTACTCAATCATAGGTCTAATGAGTGATGAGTACAGAGGGACGATGACCTCACTTGATCTAGATGTGAATCCCTTCATGATCAGGTGGGTGATATAGAAGGTTTTCCTAACTACTTTAGCAACATGAGTGTCAAACGAAAGGCTACTGTCAACCTGGGTCCCCAGATCCCTGATGACTTTTTCTGTGCTCAGTGGATTGCCACCTATATGGTAGCTAGGGGTAACCTTGTTTTTCCCGAAGGGTATGACTATGCATTTTTTGGCGTTTAACTTCAGGCCATGGCTCTGGCACCAGTTATCCGTTTCTGTGAGGCCCTTCTGGAGGATATCTGTGTCAGATGTGTTTTCGACTATGGCGCCCAGTTTGCAGTCATCTGCAAACTTTGTCAGCCATAACCCTCCTGTGTTTGCTTGTACTTCAGAAAAGTAGATGCTGAACAAGAGTGGACCCAGGACTGAGCCCTGTGGGACACCACTTGTGACAGGCTTTGAGTCTGACATGGCTCCAGCAACTCTGACCCTGTGGGTTCTGTCACTTAGCCAGTTTGCAACCCATCTTGTGATGTATGGGTTTACATTCAAGCTGATGAGTTTTTTGATGATACCTGAGTGGGGTATTGTGTCAAAGGCCTTTGCCAGGTCGAGGTAGGCTGTATGGACTGCCTTTCCCTCATCAATGGCCTTGGTGACTGTCTCGAAAAAGTCAACCAAGTTTAAGAGGCAGGATCTGCCTTTGACAAAGCCAAACTGGGTTGGATCCAAAGTCTGCAAGTTCCCTATGTCTTTATTTATGAGTTCCATTATGATCCTCTCCATGGCTTTGCAGATAAGGCTTGTCAAGCTAATGGGCGGTAATTTCCAGGGTCTGTGGAGGCACGCCCTTATGAAGTGGGACCACAGTGCGCCACTCCTTGGGTACGTATCCTGAGGTGAGGCTAAGATTAAACAGCTGTCCTAACTGTGGGTTTAATTCCTCGTTGAGTTCGTGAAGCACACAGCAGGGGACACCATCCGGTCCCATGGATGCTGTGTTTTTTGCCTTAGTGAGGGCAGTTCTCACCTGGGCGTTGGAGATGTTTGGGGGTCTACAATCCTCTGGAATAGATATCTCTCCTTTTGGGCGGGAGAAGTTTGCACTGAACCTGTCAGCCAGTATGTTGGCAATGTGTGTAGGTTCAGTAATTTTCAAATCATTTTGAACTAATTCTGAGCATATCTGGGAGTTTCCTCCTAGGTTTCTAACATAGCTAAAGAAGGCCTTATGATTGTCTTTAGAGTCCTTGGCGATTTTTCTCTCAAAATTTGCCTTGGATGATTTTATGAGAGCTCTTAGTTTTTTACTTATAATGATCAAAGGTGTCTTACCTTTCAAGGATTTTGCTCTATCTTGTAGTAGCTTCCTCCTTTTGCTGTAGAGCTTGTTTATGGCTGGGGTCCACCAGACTGGATGCTTGCCTTTGGTACAGAGTCATAGTTTTGTTTGTTATCTAATTGATCATAGGATCATAGGAACTTACTAGGCTAATGGTCTGAAGTCCCTTACAAGTCTGGCCAAATTTATCCTTGTTAGGACAAGCATCGTCTATTGCCCCTGTCCAAGAGGGACATAGGTGGAACCCCTGGGGTGAATTTACGGTTACCCATCCAATTGTTCAGAATGCGTTTGAAGAGGGCCAGTGAGGTGCTCTGTTAGATGTGATATGTATTCCAAAGGTGTGGTATCATCTGGGAGACAAATCTGTCCCTCCAGGAGGTTCTATAGATGTCACATACCAGGTTTAGTTCCTTAGAGTGAGTAACTCTTGTGCCATTTGACTTGGGGATGTGCAGCATTTCCAATAAAGCAGAGTCAGAGATAACATTATTTGCAAGACAGAGAGCACCTCTGAGTAGTCTGTATGAAACAGAATAAAGTGACAGTGATTTCAGCTGAGCCGCATAGGATAGCTGCTGAAGACTTTGAATTTTCCTTGTGAGGAACATTTGTGACCTCTCCAGTAGCTGTAGATGTTTTGAAAGGTACATACACAAAGGGGTGTTGTACTGAGTGAAGAGCCCAGGGAGTTGATAACTTCTCCTTTTCTTGAGGCAATGCCCTTACTTATGAGATGAGCCATACACACACACACACACACACACACACACACACACACACACACACACACACACACACACACACACACACACGTATATATATATATATATATATATATATATATATATATATATATATATATATATATATATATATATATATATGGGTCTACTTCAAAGTATAGAATTATCATTTGATTGAATCCCACATCATTGAAAAGACATCACAAAACTTTAGAACATCGAACACCTGGAACATTGAAAACTTTTCATGGGAAAAGATCCACTTGGCCACCATGGTGAACTTTGCCATTTCCCCACTGTAGTTTGATCTCGGAGTTGATCTATTTAGTTGAGAGGGTGTGGGGGCAGAGCCCTCCCCCCCACTGGTGAGTTTGATTTGCTTCGGTTTTTATTTGTTTTGTTTTGTTTTGTTGGGTTAGTGGTTGTTTTTGCTGGGGTTACTTTTCAATGTTCTGGGTGTTTGATGTTCAGCAGTTTCTGGAATGTCATCTCGATGATGTGGGATTCAATGAAGTGATTATTTGATGTTTTGAATACATATATATATATATATATATATATATATATATATATATTAGCAGAGAATGTGTATATTTCAGATAGAAGTGATTATCAGCAATGTGCAAGGTTACCAAAAGGAGCAGTTTTTGTACTAGGTTATGTATATTTGAGCTCACCCTCTGAAACAAGTAATTGTCAGTCATAGGTATGGCTACCACAAGGAGTAGATCTAGTACATGGTCATTTATAACTGACCTCACTCTTATGAACAAAGGATTGTCAACCATGTGTGTGGTTACTAGAAGAAAAAGTTCTACTACCTGCTTATTACTTGGGCAGTCTGTATTGTAACCTGTATGACACAATCTCTCTTTGTGCTTTTTCCTGCACAGTATGGTGAGGCACATACAGCAGACAGTGGAGTACCTGCCAGCAACACCACCATTTACCACAGGTAGACCAGGTGCATGTCATCTTAACACAGACCATGATGACCATGACATTCTAGTCATGGTACTATATGCCAAGCACAAGAAGGTAATATTAGTCACAAGTACTTACATTATAAGTATGGTTGCTTATGTATATTACATGATGCACCAGTTGTAATCACAAATGAGTACAGGCTCACTTGTCATTTTCCGAGACACACTATAAAATCTTAGGACCAGAGCTAGAGGTAAAGAATGTTTGGACTATAGCTGTTATACATTCAGTTTGGTCTTAGAAATCTATACAACATAGTTGTTTTCACATATATCATCATCTACACAACTCACAACAGTGCAGGAAATAAACAGAAGTGCCACAGTAAAATTCATCATGGCTGGATAAGATTTATGGAATAACTGGTTGCTCTACATACATTAATATTCATTTATTTGTTTGTCTACTTACATTTATTAACTGGAGATGTCCAGTTTGGAGAACCCATTAATTAATGATGTAAATTAATTTGAAGTTTAAGCTATACATATGTAAAGCTGTATGATAAAATAAATTTTTAAGAATAGAAATTACAGACATAGTTTAACAGTATCAAGAGCTAATGAGAAAAAAAATGTTTAGTAATAGTCTTCATAGAATTATGGGATGTGAACCCAGCCACTGGGGATGCACAAGCCAGTGCATTTCTTCATGCTGGTTCCAAGCCCGGATAAATGGGGAGGGTTGCATCAGGAAGGGCATCCAATGTAAAACTTTTGCCAAAAGACATATGCAGATACCAATACAGATTTCCATACTGGATTGGTCAAAGCCCGGGTTTACAATGGCTGCTACCAGTAATGTTAGCAAACAGGGTGCTGCCAGAAATTGGGCTACTGTTGGTCTAAGGAGAAGAGGGGAAAGACATGCCCGAAGGCAGGAAAAGAGGAGGAAGGTTAGGAATGTGGTAGTGAAGGTAGGAACTTTGAATGCTGGCAGTATGACTGGAATCGGGAGAGAGCTAGCTGATATGATGGAGAGAAGAGAGGTTGATATATTGTGCATGCAAGGGACTAGATGGGAGGGGAGTAAGACCAGGTGTATTATTGGTGGGTTCAAATTGTTCTTTCACAGTGTGGCTGGGAGGAGAAATGGGGTAGGGGTTATCCTGAAGGAACAGTATGCCAAGAATATTTTGGAGGTGAAAAGAATGTCGGATCGAGTGATGTTTATGAAGCTGGAAATTGACAGTGTAATAATGAATGCTGTTACTGCATATGCTCCGCAGGTTGGGTGTGTGAGGGATGAGAAAGAAAAATTTTGGAGTGAGTTGGATGAAGTGGTGGTGGGTGTACCCAAGGGTGAGAGACTGGTGATTGGAGTGGATTTCAATGGGCATGTTGGTGAAGGGAACAGAGGGGATGAGGAAGTGATGGGAAGGTATGGTGTTAAGGAGAGGAATACAGAAGGTGAGACGGTAGTGGATTTTGTGAAAAGGATGGACATGGCTGTGGTGAATACATATTTTAAGAAGAGGGAGGAGCATAGGGTAATGTACAAGAATGGAGGAAGATGCACACAGGTGGGTTATATCCTATGCAGGAGGGCCAGTCTGAAGGAGATTGGAGAATGTCAAGTGGTGACAGGGGAAAGTGTAGTTAGGCACCATAGATTGGTGGTCTGTAGGATGACGTTAGTGATCAAGAAGAGGAGGAGGACTTTGAGAGTAGTGCCAAGGATCAAATGGTGGAAGCTGAAAAAGGGTGATTGCAAGGTGGAGTTCAGGGAAGAGTTGAGACAGGCACTGGATGGCAGTGAAGAGTTACTAAATAGCTGGATAACTACAGTAGAGCTGGTAAGGGAGACCACTAGAAAGGTGCTTGGTGTGACATCTGGACAGAGGAAGGAGGACAAGGAGACCTGGTGATGGAATGAGGAAGTGCAGGAAAGTATACAGAGGAAGAGGTTGGTAAAGAAAAAGTGGGATTGTCAAAGAGATGAAGAAACTAGACAGGAGTATAAGGAGATGATGCACATGGCAAAGAGAGAGGTGGCAAAGGCTAAGTATAAGGCATATGGTTAGTTGTATGAATGGTTGGACACTAAGGAGGGAGAAAAGGACCTGTACCGATTGGCTAGACAGAGGGACTGGGTTGGGAAATATGTGCAGCAGGTAAGGGAGGTAAAGAATAATGAGGGAAATGTACTCACAGGTGAGGAGAGTGTGTTGAGCAGATGGAAAGCGTACTTTGAGGGGCTGATGAATGAAGAAAATGAGAGGGACAGAAGGTTGGATGATGTGGGGATAGTGAATCAAAAAATGCAACGGATTAGCAAGGAGGAAGTAAGGACAACTACGAAGATGATGAAGAATGTAAAGGCTGGAGGTCAAGATAACATACCAGTGGAAGCATGGAGGTGCTTAGGAGAAATGGCAGTGAGGTTTTTAACTTGTTTAATGAAATCATGGAAAATGAGAAGATGCATGGCATTGTGGATAAAAAGTGCTTTGGTACAGATTTTTTAAGAATAAGGGTGATGTGCAGAGCTGTAGAAACTACAGAGAGATAAAATTGATCAGTCACGGCATGAAGTTATGGGAAGAGTAGTGGAAGCTAGGTTAAGAAGGGAGGTGATGATTATTGATCAGCAGTATGGTTTCATGCTGGGAAATAGCACTACAGATGCAACATTTGCTCTGAGTGTGTTGATGGAGAAGTACAAAGAAGGTCAGAAGGAGTTGTATTGTGTCTTTGTGAACTTAGAGAAAGCATATGACAGGGTACCTAGACAGGAGTTGTGGTATTGTATGAGGAAGTTTGGAGTGGCAGAGAAGTATGTAAGAGTGGTACAGGATATGTATGAGGGTAGTGTGAAAGTGGTGAGGTCTGCGGTGGGAGTGACTGATTACATTTAATGTGGAGGTGGGATTACATCAAGGATCAGCTCTGAGCCCTTTCTTATTTGCAATGGTGATGGGCAGGTTGATAGACAAGATCAGACAGAAGGGCCCATGGACTATGATGTTTGCAGATGATAATGTGATCTGTAGTGAGAGTAGGGACCAGGTTGAGGAGACCATGGTGATGTAGAGATATTCTTTAGAGAGAAGATGAATGAAAGTCAGCAGGACTAAGACTGAATATATGTGTATGAATGAGAGGGTGGATAGAGTAATGGTGAGGATGCAGGGTGTAGAGCTGACGAAAGTGGATGTGTTTAAATACTTGGGATCAACAGCTCAGAGTAATGCTAAGTGTGGAAGAGAGGTGAAGAAGAGAGTACAGGCAGGGTGGAGTGGGTAGAGAAAAGTGTTAGGAGTGATTTGTGACAGACATGTACCAGTTAGAGTGAAAGGAAAGGTCTATAAGAGAGTAGTGAGACCAGCTATGTTATATGGGTTGGAGACGGTAGCACTGACAAAAAGGAGTTAGAGCTGGGCATGGCAGAGTTAAAGATGTTAAGATTAGCACTGGGTGTGATGAGGATGGACAGGATTAGGAATGAATATAGTAGAGGGACATCTCAAGTTGGATGGTTTGAAGACCAAGCCAGAGAGGTGAGATTGCATTGGTTTGGACATGTGCCGAGGAAGGGATGCTGGGTATCTTGAGAAAAGGATGCTAAGGATGGAGCTGCTGGGTAAGAGGAAAAGAGGAAGGCCTAAGATAAGGTTTATGGATGTGGTGAGAGAGGACATGCAGGTGGTTGGTGTGACAGAGCAAGATGCAGATGACAGGAAGAAATGGAAACAGATGATCCTCTGTGGTGACCCCTAATGGGAACAGCTGAAAGAAAAAGAAGAAGAAAAAGGATTATGGGATGTAATTAGGCTAAATACCCTAGATCCTCTATAAGTCTAGCCATTCATGCCCCAATTTTCCCAACTATAATTGCCCATGGGCTAGGACAGCTTTGGCTCCTGTGACAACAAATCACTGCATTGCTTCCTTGTTTATTCCCAGGAGATCTGTGCATGGAAGTCTAACTAGCTTCATAGAAGATATGGTAGTAGAGAGAGGATGAATGCTGGTACCATTGTTATGTGACACACACATGCACAATATATTGTCACAACAACAGTACCTGATGCTTAATGTGGAAAGACCTGTCTTACCACTGCAAACTATTTCTACATCTCTGTCAATGTTAACAGAGACACATAATTGAATATGCTCTTTGTTTTCACATTAATTTCTTGAAATGAATGTATGGATACTCTGACAGTCTACAAAGTATGTCCACAAATCAATAGTGCAAACTACAGAGACTAATTACCCTGTGCTATTTCCTCGAATATAGCTTACTACAACAGATGGAATATAACTTTGATGCTAGACAGCTATGTATCACTACATTTCTACTAATTCATGTTCTTGATTGGGCTGACATTGTGCAGGCATGCTGTAGCCACTGCTACTTGATGATACTGCTTTTTTAATCTGTCTTCCTCTTTGTACTTTACAGTCATCTACATGAACCTGAAAGAATCATATTGTGAATGGTGTGTGTGTGTGTGTGTGTGTGTGTGTGTGTGTGTGTGTGTGTGTGTGTGTGTGTGTGTGTGTGTGTGTGTGTGTAGCCTACCTGCAACACCTTCTGTAGGCATTTTGGGAAGGATATGTGCATCAGCTGATGTTTGGCTGGCTTGTATATTGGATATTTCATGACTATAATAGTAACATGATAAAAGGCTCCACAGAATTGAGAGAATTGCATTACAAGTCTCTATATATGTCATAATGTACAGTCTGTGGTACATACCTCTCAATCTCTTACATCCATAAATCTGGACTAAGCCAAAAATAATGGTTGGACAATGTCCCAGAAATAGGGACAATTTTCAAAGATTTATCTTACAAACTTAGAAATTGATAGAATAACAGGGTTTTGCATTAGCATTAACTTTCTGAAGGGTATGAAGTCTGAATCTCAAATGTCTGTCACTATTTTCTGACTTCAGTCCTCAATGATTTGCCAATGATTTGTCAGAAAACCACAATTTTATGAGAAACAGGTCAAAAATATGAAGCATCCAGCTGAATAGTAGATTTGAACAAGGCTGTTTTCAATATTAGTTCCTTGTCTTAAGATGAGAAGAAGTTACCAATAACTGATCACAGTGAAGAGTTAGTTTTTGATGAAGTAGAAACTAGAGACCTGTGTGCTTTTTCTATATTACATGGCATAGCTTCAAATAAATTCAAAGTCTTAGGAAGCCAGGCAGTAAAAAAATTGACCATATTTTCTCCTTTAATTTTTTTCAGGCAGTCCAAAAATATGAATGTTATTTCTCCAGATTCAATTCTCCAAGTCATTAATTTTGTTTAGTAATAAGGCATTATGTTGCAGCAGAAATTCAATGCTGTTTTCATATTTAGCTACGCTGCCTTCTATGTCATTAAGAGAATCTTCCAGTCTAGATATCTGAGTTTTCTGTTTTTTAAAATCTTGTGTAGCCATTCCATCTGTTTGGTACATTTTTCTTTAAAGCTGTGAAATGTTTTATCCATTCATTCCATTTTTAAAGAAAGTTCTTGTATGTTAAAAATAACAGATTGGAGATCTTTCTTTAAAGGCAAGTCCTGAGAGATTGTCTTTGAATGATTCATTTCACAGTTACAGACCATTCAAATGAATAATTTGACAGGAAAATGTTCAATTTGTAGTCAGAACTGAGTTTAAATATTTAACCATTTAGTCATATTATCAATAATATATAATATCATATTAGTAATATAGCAAGATTGTTATAAACAATGTTATGTGCATTGTCTTTTATCTATGTTAATCTCTTGTTTTCTGAGAACTGAAAGAAATGATTGGATTTATTATAATGATATATAGGCTCTTATAAATAGAATAGAACCAAAGGACTACAACATCTGCTATATTTTATAATTTATAAGATTAATAGCAAGTGAGTGCTCATAATCCGCATATTATGCATATGCTCACTCCTTTTAATGTTGTTAAATAAGTAAAACCTTTCATATATCATAACTTTAGAAGTAGTAGAGTGATGCTTGATACATATTTGTGGGTAGTTGGTAATCTTTGAATAAGATTACTATTCAAACCAGGAGTTTTAAACTCCATGGGAGGTGGGAGAGATAGGAAAGAACAGTGCATGTATAGTTGTTTACAAATTAATTATTTTTTGTGTCTACTATTCTTGATAAAAGGTTTACAGTTAACGATCTCAATTATCTTATATCTATGAGTAAGCAGTTCAATATATAATGATAGTTTTTCAGTACCATAGTATTTGCAGATGTATGAGGGTATTATATGTAATACTTCTTTTTCCTATTCCAGTAGTATGGCCAACTTGAAATGCATATCAGTTAATATCAATGGATTAAATAATAATTGCAAAAGAGGTAGTTTATATAAATTTTTAAAAATATTTCATTCCCAAGTTATCTTTTTACAGGAAACAAATTTAATAAATGAAGATTTGGACAGACTCAATACTAAACACTATTCTGTACTGGCTATCACTCATTATAAACAAGAGAAGAGAGGTGTCTATTTCAATGAAAAATTCTTTGCCTCTACTGAAAATCCTGGATACATTTAGTGATGAAAAAGGCATGTTTTGCTCAGTGACTTTAGAGATTCAAAGGATACTATACACTTTTGTTAATGTCTATTGGATACCTGGATTGGGACTATAAACAGTTAAACAACAGTTGGGGGAAATAATATGAATATCAAGGGGAAACATTATTTTTTGCAGTTAACTTTAATTGTATTTTATCTGACAAGGATACCAATGTTATTCAATGAAAGAAGAAACCTGCCTCAGTCAAGGCTTTGATGGAGTTCACTGACCTATATAATATGAGAGATATACATGAGTTTTCATTGTCAGACTCACTCTTCTTTACATATTTTTCACACAGGCATGGGGCACAATCACAAACTGATTGAGTATATGTTTCAAATGATATCACTAGTAGAATAGAAAACATTAAAGTAGCATCTTGTCCATTGTCAGATCATAGTGTGATAACATTTGAAGTTATTTTGAATTCTAGTATTAACTGCCCAATTAAAAGGATTCCTGCATATATAACCCATATGAAAGACTTTAATGGGTTCTTTAATAAAGCAATTCAAACTTTTATTTAAATTAATCATATCTGCGGTGGTGCAGTGGTAGCGTTGTTGCTTCACAGCGACAGGTTCTCCCATTCAATTCTCGGCTGGCATGCGGGGAGTGCCTTCTGTGTGGAGTCTGCATGTCCTCCCCGCATTTGGGTGGGTGTTCGAAAGACATGTATAAATGAGCATGCCTTAGCTGAAGGTTGAACGTTGAGCTGGCACCTCGGCCTTCGTAAAAATCTACTGCCAATCATTAGCGGACCGGAGTTTTGCTGTGGCAGCCCCTAACCGGGAAAAGTTGAAAGACAACAACAATCATATAGGTAACACCTTATAGATTTTTGTATGGGACTCTTTAAAAGCATACCTTTTTGGCAAAATTACAAGTTAGCCTGCACAAAAAGACAATGAAACAAAGAACTGATAGAATTACAGGAAAAATTTCATGAGTTATAATTGATAATCAAAAATGAAATAACTTAGAAGAAATAAATAGATTAAACAGTAAATATTTAGAAACTGTATAACATAAAGCTATGATAAGTTTAGAAAAGATTAAAACAACTAATTATTCCATAAATCATAAATCATTGCATAAATT